>NW_026578230.1:17500-61036 GCF_029603195.1 Condylostylus longicornis | reverse complement strand
TATTTTGTTTTTATTATTTTTTACCATCATGTACGTTTGAATGGATAATTTATACAAGTTGGTATTTTTAATTGGAGTTCTTCTATGGGTACGCATATAAAGTTTTTATATTTGTAATTCATATAAATTCACTTTAAACGAATTCCCCGATATTTGTATGGCGTATGTCACTGAACGATGAAACAACATACTATAAAATTGACAACTTTTGAACATGCTATAAGGTACTCTATAACAGTCATTTTGAAAATACCGGCGGTTCTTCTGGCTTCTTCACTTGCTTAGTAATCTGTAACCTTTCAGTTGAGTTCAAAATCAAAAATTAATCTAAAATATATGTAAGACTCAACATTTTCAATGCCACAATTTTTGTAACTAATTTCCATCTTTTTATCTAATTTTCTTTTTAGAAAATATATGTTATTTTGTTTTACTTATTTGCCATCTATTTTATTTATTTATTAATTTATTTATTGATGTTTAGCTCAAACATTTTACATAACTTAATATTAAAGAATGAATACGCAGATACATATTTTCTAGACAGAACAAATTTTTGACTTAAAAATTAAATTTAAAAATTATACAAAATAAAACTTATTAGTAATAATATTCGATAAATATGAATAAAGACAATGAAAAGCTAAAACAAGAATTTGTAAAAATAAAGCAAAGTCCTATGAAAAGGAACATGAAAAGATCCGGGGAACGAGACCTAAGGTTGGAATTAAACACAATTTTATTTCAAATGTCAGGGGAGATTAAGTCAGTTTTCATAAGCTGAAAAATGAATAACAAAATCCGCGGACGACACGTCTTTTACCCAGTATGGGTAGGGTCAATTAATTTGAGTCTGTGTTCGTAAGGTGGAAGAATGATGGGGTCCTTCCAAGAAAAAGGCGCAGTGCGAACCTCAAAAAATTTTGAATAGACTCAATCCTATTAATATGTATATCATAATAGGGTGACCATACTTGTGAAGCATATTCAAGATGAGGACGGACCAGGCATGTGTAGAGTGATCTTAAGACATAAGGATTATTAAACTCCTTTGACCAGCGTTTAATGAAACCTTACATCGAGCTTGATTTGCATATGATATGATTATAGTGGTTTATAAATGATAACTTCCTATCGAAGCAAAACACCCAGGTACATTATTGAATCAGCTCGACTAAGAGCTTGGCCATTCAAAGTAAGTATAGTTTGTAAAAAATGGCCGTTTTTGCCTAGAGTAGCACATTTTGTGCACATTTACTTACATTGATTTTTAGGTTGTTACTTAAGCACCAGCCGTAGAAGCGGTAAAGATCATTCTGATGACACAACGCATCATTTGTAGAGCTTATTTTTTTTTAATTTTCATGTCGTCAGCATATATTAATACCCTCACTGTGCGTTACCATCGAAACAACATCATTAATTGAAATTAATGAACAGCAATGGACCTACCCTGGGGTACACCAGAATTAGACGAAAGAGGCGGGGAAATTGCTGAACGAAAGAGGACTCTGTAAGTCCTGCCAGAGAGATATGACTTTATACATGCTAAGAAGTTGTCAGGGAATCCTAAGAGTTTCAATTTTAAAATAATAGTTTCATGTGGTAGTATGTCAAAGGTTTTGCTAAAGTCTGTGTAAATCACGTCCGTCTGACACCCATTTTCCATATTATTTGAGAAAACTGTCGCGGCTTCCACTAGATTAGTTACCGTGGATTTCTTTTTCAAGAAGGTATGCTGACGCACACTAATGAATGGCATACAATGGAAATAAATATTGTCATATACCATCAACTCAAAAACCTTAGGAATTGCTGACAGTTTGGCTATAGGACGATATTTTGACACGTCATTTTTATTTTTTTTCTTATGGATTGGCGTAATGAAAGCTTCCGTCAACACGGACGGGAAAATACCCGAAGAATAAGACTTATTAGAAATTAAAGCTCAGATGGGCGCCAGAGAAGAGCAGCACCTGCTTAAAATAATCTCAAGAAGTCCATATGGTCCAGGAGAAGGACTAGAACTTATGTTTATTGATAGTTTATGCATTTTCATCTATTATGATATTACTTCCAGATCGATGTTAATTGTTGTTTCTAGATTTATTAGAAGAAAGTTTCTAGAAACAATTGCGAAATCAACTGCATACATAAAAAGTTTTCCTGATAGTTATAAATTGAAGAGATCACTTACACAGCATGAAAATAGCATTAGACCAAGCGAAGTGTTTTGAATAACTCGACATGATATGTTTTCAGTTTCACTTCTAATGTCTTTGCATATTGTAAACTGGCGCCTGTTCGACAAATAAACACTCCACCAGTTGATTATTCTTATGTGTTTCAATTAGCTTGCTAAATACATTAGAAATCGATATCATATCGATATCGGTCTGCAATTGTTTAATAAAATTAAGTTTTATAATGTTTGGCATTTTGCCTTGTCTTAACGAAGAGTTAATCTGAATTGTAATTTTTTCAATCATTTCCTTTTGACAAAATCTTATAACAGGATAAATTTTATCAGCACCAACTGAATTAGAACCCGATAGATTCTTAATAAGCTTTAGGGTATCATACGCATTTATTAGCTTAATCTGAAACTGCTTGTTGGTTATGCTTCTAGGGAATGTTATTGGCCATCTTTTCTCCAACAGTATCGATTTTTTTATCATAGTTTAGTTGATGAGCCTTAAAAAATTAATTTTCTATATATGTATGTATTCTTCCCATAAATCATGTGTTTCCAGTTCTTACCTACATTTGCTTTGCAAAAGAACGAATTCGACACTAACGAAGTATTTTTAATTACCAGTGGAACACCAACGAAGTATTTATTTTGTTGCCAGTGGGAAATATAATTTAATCAATTACCTACTAATGTAAAGATTTTAACAATTTAAATAAGTAAGTAATTTAAGCTATAATAAAAAAAAATTGAATAATTTTGTACGATTTAGGTGAATACATAGGCATATTTATGTGATAAAATTAATACATAGCTTTTCTCATAAAAAATATTACTAGTTTTAAGAAAAATGGAATAAAAATTTTATTTTTTTATGTCAATATATTATGTATTTCATAAAAAAGAATTTAAAAAAAATTTTTAAAACAAATATTGTTTGTTATTTTAGTTTGTAAGAACATAAAATTTCATTTTGTTATTATTTAAATGAAATAAAATAAATTCTGTATATATATTGTATTTAATCGTTTTTATTTTTCCAACATCCTAAATCACCATGGACATTCAAATTTATTCGAAAATACCTATTATAAGAATATATTTCTTAACAAGAAGTACGATGATCAATTTTCAATTCACCGTATATGTAGGAATTAGTAAATTTTGTATTGCGATGTCTTATATAAAGATGTCGATAAGATAGCATATGCGATTCATATGCTATCTTATCTGTATCTACATCCCTTTCGACATATTCATAATCATGTTTTCATTATTAAACAAAATCTTAAAACTAGACTAAATTAACATAAATATGATTACATAATACAAAACAGCACTAGCACAACATCATTTTAGTAGAGATAATTACACTTTTAACTTCAATGAAACACAAATAGTAGTCAGGTAGAGAAATTGGTATGAGAGAAATATAAGCAAAATGGTGCATATAGAATTAAATAGAAACAACATAAATTACAAAACAGATACAAATAACTTAAATTCATTATAAATCTATTATAAATAAATTCCAAAAAATTAAAACAAGCGGTAACCCCAATATAATATATAGTAGCTGTGAAACAGCAAATTAGTGATATTCTATTTTTATTTTTATTATAGTTTAAATTTTTTAAGATATTTTCATTTAATTTATTTTATTTATTTACTTACATGTTATTTATTTAAGTTCAATAGTTGACGATTTTAAAATTTTTTTTTAAATTTAACGATTAAAGCTATTGAGTCTTTTTTATGATTAAACCTATTGAATTAATAAGCTATGTTAACATAAAATTAAAATTTCTTCAAAAACTTAATGTAAGTGTACATATTGAAAATTGTAAAATATTGTAAAAACATTATTGTAATATTATATTATTATTTTAGTCCTGATGAAGATTTGAAATTAAATTGAAACGTTGGTAAAAAGCTAGTGAACATTGTTGTATTTGCACACCAGACTATTCAAAATCTTTAAATATTAAGATCAAGGACACTACAATCAGAATTTCAAAATTAGAATTAATGAATTACTAATATTAAAGGAAAGAAGGAGCATCTTGAAAAAACAACAGTAAACACTAGACTTTTTTTCATCCAAAATTAAAAAAACAACTGGGTTCCCATTTTTAGATTCTCTTGAATACTTTATAGGTATTTTTATGACGAATAAGAAAAGTAAGCAGTATTTTTGAAATTTTTGTTAAGAGTTTTGTGGAAATAAAAATTATGATAAAATTTTTTTTGTTGTAAACAATACCGGAAGCGAATTATTTTTAGTTTACATATTTTTATTTCATTTTTTACAATACATTTCCTTTTATCGTTGTGCTTTCAACTGTTGTAGTTAGGTAATTTTCTTCTCCTTAGATGGGATTCCACCTTGCCGTGGTGAAGGGGCTGAAGTAGGGTCAATGATCCTAAGAGCGATGTCGACGGATACCACGACTCTGTGGTGTCATGCAGGTGTAACCATGCCGACAAGTTCGAAGGTGAGACCTGAAAACCAAGAGAATCTCCTGAGCATGAAGTAACGGTGTAAGCTTACCTTCAATAAGTCCCTCCCCCTCCCAATCCAATGGTGTTACACGACCAGAGCCTAGTGGACTAATTGGTAGTCGGGGGGTATACTGGCTACCGCGAACGGAGTCTCTCTGATACCGGGTCAACTCAGAGAGTATTTTTGACCTTACTACGTTATGCGAGGCTCTGGCGTAGCGGACAACCCTTTCCCTTGCTATTCGTGGGACCAAAACTTGAATGGAACGAACAAAAAAAAAAAAAATAGAAAAATCTATACGACGGGAAAACACCGTCATGGTCCGGGAGCAACCGGACATAACAAAACCTCCGTGATACTCCTTGCAATAACGAAAAAGGAAGGAATGGCATGGAGGAAAGTCGGAGCAAGCCCTCCGCATCCTCGCAGGCTATCGATGTGGGGGACAAGCCTTCCGGGATGCACTGTAGGGGCAGAAGGAGGAAGCCCTTTTATCTGCCATCACTGGGTCAGCCTGGAGGCTTGATTGATCCGAGGAGACGAGGACTCAGCGGTGCACGTGTCAGATGATACCTGCGCTTCCTGGAGCAGGGAAAATCACCTATTGATGCTGAGCTCACCCAGCTGGAGGAGCCGATAATCGACGAGGTAGCCAAGAGCTGGGATAACATCATCCAATTTGAAGGAATACACTTTAGGCCCGGGATGGTACTCGTCGATTGTGTAGATTAAGACACAGCTGAATGGCTGATCAAGCCAGCGCCAGTTCTGGGCACATGGAGCGGACCAGAATTGATAGCAAAGAATGGAGATGACATCCCTAAGCCTTGTGTAATCACTGTCTTCGTCCCCAAGAGCAGGGACCAAGCCTGGGAAAAAACGCTGGCCATATTCCAGGACCAAGACGGGGGAATACACACCCGGGTCTGGAAGCTGATGGGGTGGCGAGAGGACGGTGGCGGAAAGGTTCTCCGAATAGGGATCGTTAACTCTTCCGTGGAAGACATCGGGCGGGGCGGTCACATTCTGCGGTACCGCTTCGGTAAAATCCCTGTATACGGGCTCAGAATGGGGCAGCCCGAAAGAAGAGGGTTGGTTGAATCCTCGGCGGGCCGGGTAGAATCGCCACGGGAGTCATATGATCCCAAAAAGGAATCGGCGGACGAGGGGGGTCTTTCCGAGGTATATGGGACCCCAGATGAGGGGCGTCCCCCTTCATTAACGACGAAGGAGATGGTGGAGGAGCTAGAGCTAACCCTTCTAAGTCTTAGGGAGTCCTTCCCATTAAATGACGTCCCGATGGCAGGAGAAGATCACCCTGCCAGTCAACTCAACAAATAAGGGACGACACATCAAAGGACTGTCAATTAGGGATGCGCAGGTAGCATGGGATTGTGGGCAGGACCGACCCAGGACCTGCATTCTAATTAGAAAAAACACTAACTTTATTTTACTTTCAGAGTACATGACAAGGGACCTCACACCTTTCAGGGCCGCATTAATGTTGGGGGCAAGGACTTGGAGATAGTGCTCGCATCAGCGTACTTTCCGAGTGATGGCGCATCCCCTCCTCCACCGGAGGTACGGAGGCTTGTGGAGCAGTGCAATAGGAAAACGTGGCCACTCAACATAGGCTGTGATGCGAATGCGTATCACGTTGCATGGGGGAGCCGCGACACCGATACTAGAGGTGAGTCTTTATTAGAATTTGTAGTTAAAGAAAACCTAGAAATATTTAATGTAGGGAATGCCCCAACTTTTGTAACTAGGGTTAGAGAGGAGGTACTGGATATCACATTTGGCAGTCTGAATGTGGGGTTTCTGGTACGCGACTGGAAGGTATCGGGGAGGTTTCTATGTCAGATTATAGTTGGGTGGGTTGATGGAATCTTCCTTCAGAAATCCAAGGCGGACAAACTGAGAGGAATACAGAAGGGACCTGGAGGCAAAGCATAGCGGAGACGCCAGCGGCTGCGAGGCTGCACAGGGCCCTGGCTAGAGACAGGGTGCCAGTGACTGTTTCTTTAAGGAGGCTGGATGGCGACAACACGGAGAACGAGGAGCAAAGAATTCTTCTCCTCCTGGAGGCGCATTTCTCTGGAAGTGCTCCGTATGTCGGATCCGTGGCGTGGGAATGCAGGACACCATGTCCTGAGGATTGGCGGAGAGCTGCGCGCATAATTACGGAGGAAGGATAAGGTGGGCTGTTGGCACTTTCCAGCCCTTCAATGCGTCGGGAGTGGATGGGATTTTACCAGCACTTCTGCAACGCGGGCTGGAGCCTTTCTTAAAAAGAATATTTAGGAATAGCTTGGCTCTCGGATACATTCCCAAGTTTTGTCGGGTGGCTAGGGTTGTCTTTATTCCCAAAGTGGGAAAGAGTGACATGGTGCCCAAGTCATTCAGACTGCTTAGTCTCACTTCGTCCTTATTGAAGACGATGGAGAAAATAATTGATAACCATGTCCGGGTGGGGGTGCTGGCGAGGAGGCCGCTGAGCGATTGCCAGCATGCGTATCGGTCGGGGAGGTCGACAGAGACCACTCTGTTTCGCCTTGCCACTACCCTATAAAGATCAATAGAGCAGGGAGAGGTGGCGCTATGCGCGTTCCTGGATATCGAGGAGGCCTTCGACAATACTTCTCATGAGGCGATTGCGGCCGCCCTGAGGCGTAGAGACGTGGATGATAGCACCTCTCTATGGATGTCCAATATGTTGGCTACGAGAGTAGCAGAGACTGCTGTGGAGCAGAGCATCCTAAGAATTTGCGTGGCCAAGGGATGCCCACAGGGTGGGGCTCTGTCCCCGCTAATGTGGAGTTTGGTGGTGGATGTACTCCTTGATGAGCTGCTTCGTCAGGGAATTGGTGTCCAGGCTTACGTCGATGATATAGTCATCATCGCTAGAGGTAAGTTTAAGGGAACTCTTTGTGATATAGTCCAAAGGGGAATACGGGTACCCCGGGCCTGGTGCGATACTGTGGGCCTTAGGATTAACCCTAACAAGATGGCTCTGGTGCCTTTCACTAGGAGAAAGAAGCTGGAGCATTTAAGGTCAAATACTTAAGAGTGGTGTTTGATTCCAAGCTTCTTTGGCGAAGTCACGAGGAAGCTGTGTGTACACTGGCAACTCGGGCACTTATGGTTTGCAGGGCCATCTCGAGTAGGTTGGGGGCTGCTCCCCGTCTGTCATGTGGTGGATGTATACCATGATGGTCGTGCCGCTCCTAACTTATGGAGCAGTGGCATGGGTAAGAAGGGTGGGTCTTGGTACGGCTAGAATAAACCTGGAACGATTGCAGAGACTTGCATGCGTCTGCATTTCAGGGGCTATGAGAACTTGTACAACGGCGGCAATGGAGGCGATTTTGGGAGTAGCCCCCTTGCACCTTGTTGTGGAGATGGCAGCGAAGGCTGCCATTTTCAGGTTGGGGAGAAATGAAGCCGGAATAATCGGTGTGGGAGATCGGGGTCGTCTTGTCGGGGAGATTCCGCTCCTATCGATGCCTAGAGACGATATGGTAAGCAGGTGCAGCTTCGAGAAAAATTTTGCCTCGTTGCTGAGTAGCAGAAGCGACTGGGAGCGTGACTTTTCGGGCCTCTCAGTTGGAACACACGTTATTAGATGGTACGCAGATGGTCAAAGACCAGTATTGGGACGGGTGCGGGGGTATTTGGGCCAAGGACCAAATTCTCCAAACCTATAAGAACTTTTCCGAGTGTGTTTCGGGCTGAGTTGCACGCCATTGAAATGTGCGTGCCGTTAACTCTGGAAAGGGGGTATCGGGGACAAGAAATAATGATTATGTCGTATAGCAGGACTGCGATCGGAGTGCTGAACTCGTTTTCAGTATCCTCCGCGGCAGTATGGGGCTGTCTTGAGAAGCTCAATGAGTTAGGCAGATGCAACCGGGTCACACTGTGTTGGGTGTCGGACCATGTGGGCGTGAAAGGAAATCAGGCCGTTGATGCGTTTGCAAGGAAGGGGGAAAACACACCTCTTCTTGGGCAGGAGCCCTTATGGGGAATCGGATCACACACTTTTAATCGGACCACACACACACGTTGGGAATTAAGGAGAATCAGAAAGAAGGCGGTCGGAGCGCTGGAGAAGTCTTCCGGGGCTGCGGCAAGCCAAAGAGCTCCTGGGAGATTATAACCAGAAGCGATTTAAGAAAATTATAGGGATGGACAAGAACCAGGTGAGAGTCCTCACCGGCATTTTGACGGCTCCCTGCAGGCGTAGGGGACACCTCAGTCGGCTGGGCCTGGAAAATGAGGATGCTTGCAGATTCTATGGGGAGTATGGAGAGACCTCAGTGCACCTCCTTGGGGAGTATGATGCTCTTGCTCGTAGGAGGGGGGAGGTGTTGGGAGGATTTGCTCTAACGGCGGCTGAGTTTCGGTCTTCTGGTCCTCACAAGTTGCTTGAGTTCATCAGGAGGGTGGGTTTCGAGCGTGTGTTGTAGGGCATGCCCCGCACTCGGCGGGGGGCGCACAATAGATCCTTATACGTGGTCGCGGTGCATTGTTGCCCCCGTTGCACAAATCTACAAATCTTGTGAATTTTTTTTATTTATTTTTTTCGTGTACATAATTTTTTACTATTGTTTAAGTTCTTGTAAAATTAGTTAATTCCACTCAAAGGTTGTTTTGGAAAAAAGAATCCGAAAAAAGTATTTAATTTTAATAACAAATGCCTGTTGTTATTAAGCAACAATACTTTTATTTTAGTTCCAAATTTCGTTCATATGTATATTATATTCTAAAATTCTTATGAGGGGTCCCAATTTAAAATTCTCAGTCATTTTACTAAAATAATGGATTGTAGAACAAAATAGCATTGAAAAAAATATTGAAGACAATTTTTTTCTAGTTACCTTTCCACAGGCTGAGCATTGTCAAAGTAGTAACAAGGTGGTCTACTATGTAAATTTACGCAAGTTGATTTGCTGTTTGCAATTGGTTTGCTATGTAACAAAATCGCATCCAAAAAACCTTAACTTCAGCATTTTCTAAAACTTTTGTTTTTGACATTTCTGACAATTTTTTCAAATATTTGAATTATTTTAAAATAATCATATATTTAAATGTACGTATAATACATATTAAGGATTATTGTTAATTTTTTAAACAAATATGGATAGCAAAAGACTCTTACGCAGGTTAAGATTTAAGTATTGTTTTTGCTCAGCAAACCATTCTACTTATTATAACCGAAGTATGTAAGGGTATAGACGAAAAGTTTAGTTCCATAAGAATTAAAGAGAAAAGAGAAGCGAAAAAAATTTGGCATACTGCTATTTTCTTAAACCGAAATAGTTTCGCATTTTATTGCAATAGGTAAATTGCAGTAAATTTGAAATACACGGTTTTTTAAATTTAATAAAGTAACATAATTGGAACACTTACATTGTTTAGTTTTATTTTTCCAAAAACTTAAATTTTCGCAAAAAGATTCGTAAACAAAATGGCAAGTGAATGAAAAGTATGCGAAGGTAGCAAACTGTAATAGCATACTTTCGCATACACAAATTTGCGATATTCGATTTACATAGTGTCAAAATTTAAAATGCGAGAATCGCATGGGCTACAAGGGCATTTACTTATATGCCATACATTTTCAACTTCTATCTTATATGACATTCATAAGTTGAAAATTTTTATTTAAAGCAAAATTAAAAAATATTTTAAAATACATATTTATTTGAAATATTTGTAAAAAAAAAACAAATTTAAGCAAAATTCCTAAATTTTCTCTCTTCTAATAAATTTATTTAAAAAAGTAAAACAAAATGGTATTATATCGACTCATAAACATATTCAATATTTTGCTAATCGTTTAAAAGTAAATTCTGTAATAAAATATGCTGTTCTATTAACAATAATATACATTTTATTTCAATATTTACAAGTTTTACATGCAATAACTTGAAATTGAACTTTTACATAATTTATAAATATTGTAAGCTTAAACATAAATTATATAATTTCGTGCAAATTCCAAATTTTCTAAAAAAAACAAGTTTTTTTTTATTAACTATTCAGTTTTTAAGAACATTACATCAAAAATCCAAGTTTTATTTTACTCGTTAATTGTATATTTTTAAATATTTGTCTAAATTACTTAATGTATTTATGTAGGTACATACATAAAAGTTGATAATGGATAAGAAATTTCCAATTATCATCTATACAATGCTAACAGATTACTGATCTATTGATTTCAAATCCCAATTACAGTGTACATACTACATTAGTTGAATAATTTAAATACTACCCCCGTGAGTCGGGGTTTTGGAAGAGTATTTTGCAAATTTTATCACAACAAATCAATTAAAATAAATGCATATTTTTATTAATTTTCAGCCACTAAAAACGCATATAAAAGAACCACTTTTAGTCAACATGGATCCAATATGAAAGATATACATTAATAAGAAACCGCAGAGTAGTTGACAGTAAATAACTATATTTTGCTACACGTGCAAATTAGGGTTTATTAATGGAAATAATCTAAACTAACAGTTCGTTCTCCAAGACTTTTTTTAAGTTGATCATATATATGTAGTTGCTGTTCGGTTTTTAATGAAAGAACTTGTGACAACAATTTCGCAGGTGAGGCAGTGGCAATGAAGCTAGAAATGTACACATTTACAAAAGTTGCCATTAAGAACTGACAATCAAATCTGTCCATTATACCGCCGTGACCAGGAATCATATCACCGAAGTCTTTTATTTTAAACGCTCTTTTAAAACCTGATGCAAAAAAACCCCCAAACGGACCAATTACTGAACTGAAAACACTAAGAGAAAGTGAATGAAATGTGAATGGATAAATTTTCCAAATTTTACCAAATAAATAGTAATTTTGCTTTATAAATATGTAGCTCGGTTCACATTTTATTGTCATTTTTCCCAGAGATTCAGAATATTCAATTGGGCAAACAAAGTACTGATACTGACATAAAATTGTTGAAATAATTACTCCAAATATTATTGTCGCAAACCCACCACCAATAAAGCCCTCCCAGGTTTTTTTGGGGCTTAATTGTATAAGTGGAGTTTTCCCGAAAAAAAAACCAAACATGTAAGCCATTATGTCATTGCAAACAATCATAGATACAGGGACGACAAACCAAATCAATCCCTCAAAAACATTTTGAATTATCAAATAGCTTTGAGTCACAATAATTAACAAGGACACGTGAGTCCAAGCAAAAAGACTGAACTGCTTCATATAATACTTCTTAACCAAAGATAGCACGAACCATACGAATCCACCGCAATACAAACTAAAAGACAAAAATCTATGATAAACAACTAAAAATTTCAGATAACCAACACGATTTATAGCTACCCCAAAATAATCTACTAAACTTTCTCCATAAAAAAAATAATTAGAAGTTAGCAAAAAGTACCAAGACAAGCTTCGAAACCATGGCAATCCATGAATTCTGTAAACTTGATATCCAATTGAAATTATTTCCTGAAAGCATTTCACTTGAACACATAACGTTGCTATCATTAAAGCCAAGGGGCCTCCATAAATTAAGAAACCAAATACTAATATCATCACCCATGTGAAAATACCTCTTGTTACCCAGTTTCGCCACCTATCAGGAAGACCTTCAAGTGCCACTTTTAATATTTGTGGTATTTTATCTGTTCCTTTGGGCAATGTCGTTGCTAAATTATTTAGATACTTTTCTTCCGGCAACTTATCATCTTCTGAATCCAATTGATCTAAAGTAGCCAATTTAGGTTGTTCACTTAGATTAGACTCGAAATGCCTTTGCTTTAAATTTTTATCTTCATAAGTATCCTCACTCATTTTGAATACGTTTTGACCTTGCCAATTTCATGAATGAACATGAGTAATTACACCAAGCTACTGTTTAACTAGATTGATTTACTTTTCAGAAAAACTCTTAATTTAATTAACATATTTCTACCCGTACGTATTTGTTATGACTTTCTCTACATATTTTATTTATCTTCTTATGTTCGGTATTCTTCTTTTATTGAATGCAGGGTTTCTACCACGGCTGACAGAAATACATTTTTATGTACATTTCTAGCATTGTCCAACACTAAAATGCACCTCAGAAATATAATTTGCACTACTGTGCAATATGGCACCATTTTAAAGAGATTGAACTTTTTTGCGCTCAACATTAAATATTTGACAAAAATTTTTAATTTTTAATTTTTAAAAATTTTATGAAAAACAAAAAATCCAAAATGTAGTTTCAAAATGCAGTTGTTGTTATACGCTGTGGTTTGCTGAGAAATGATAAATGTTGCAATAATTATAATTTTCCAGCAAATGTGATAAATAATATTGGACCACTCAATGCTTATAATTTTCAAAAAGAAAATGACAACGAAAACAGCATACTGATATCATTAACAAACAATTCAAAATAAGTAAACTATTCTAAAATAGTTATAAACATTTTTCATTTAGGTTTTATTTATTTTTAATTAATTTGTCTTATTAATTTTCATCATAATAATGATACATACATATTGTACGTATAAGTAATACCATATATGTACATACATACATATGTACATATATCTATCAGGCCATCAAGCTCAGAGAGCAAATCAAAAATAAATTCCAAATTTTTGGATGTTAAATGGAAGGTGTGTCGGAATTTATTTGTGTGAAGGAAATTAATCAATATTTTTGGCACTGCTGATTCTACATGTTTTTTGAAATTTAAAATTTAAATTTCAAAAAATTGGTTAATAAATCCCATCTGGAAAATTTATTTGAAAAATGATTGAAATGGAAGGTACTGAATTACAGAGTAAAATTTTTGAATAAAAAATAGAATTTAAAAATAAATTGAAAAAAAAATCAAAAAAATAATAATTATAATTATTATTTCGAAAAATCTCACAATATTATACACATTTTTTTAAAAGCTTCCCGAATAAATTTTGTTGAACGAAAAAGAAAGATTTGTAAGAGGAAAGAAAAATTGAAAAAAATTTTCAAATTCATATTTCAGACATTTCGGTATTGTACCATTAATCAAATATTAATAAGGAGGGATGTACGGTTTTTCCACACTTTGTACTTTCAATAAGGTAACTTGGGTAGTGTCAGCATAACAAGAATGTTAATGAAATTAATATAAGGTACTTACGTATGTAAATTTTTGTCCGGTTGCGTTTAGAATTAAGATGGGTTAAACATACACAGGAAAGAGCATTTTGTAACTAGATAATTCTTCTCTGTCTGTATAAATAAAAATCTGATGTGGTCAGCACATAACCGACCGCATTGTGTATTGTCTAGTTAAATGAAAGTGTTACAGAATATTATAAAAATGTCTGTTAAATACTTCTTTCCAATTTTTAGGACATTAGTAAGCTTATAGTTAACATACTTAGAAAAATGTAAATTTGGCTCGTAGTAGAGTTTCGCTTTGTGCTACCCGAATTCCCTGAAATGCTCGCCAGTTAGTTTCGGTAACAACCAGAACTCAAATATCAAATTTCAAGAAATTCCATCAATTTGTTCTGTGGATATGGTGAAAAATGTAAAATCGGACCGCAAATCAGTTCTCGAGCCCTGATCTTTCCAAAAAAGTTATATGTTCATTGCTTTAATATAAGGAATTCATATATTAAATTTCAATGAAATCGGTTGATTATTTCTCTTTATATACACAAAACTATATGTTTGGCCCGTAGTAAACGTCTAGTAGCCGATGCCTGATCTTCCCAAAAAATTTACATGTTCATTGTTTTAATACGGGGAATTCATATATTAAATTTCAATGAAATCGGTTGATTATTTCTCTTTATATACACAAAAATGTATATTTGGCTCGTAATAAACGCTCAGTTGCTGATGCCTGATTTCTTCCTAAAGTTAGGAATTTTTGCGTATGATCGAGAAAAGCTTATATATGAAATTTCAAGTAAATCGGTTGAATACTTTCTTCAAAATGGTGAAAAATGTAAAATCGGCCCACAAATCAGTTTTCGAGCCCTGATCTTTCCAAAAAATTTATATGTTCATTGCTTTAATACGAGGAGTTCATATATTAAATTTCAATGAAATCGGTTGATTATTTCTCTTTATATACACAAAAATGTATATTTGGCCCGTCGTAAACGTCTAGTTGCCGATGCCTGATTTCTTCCAAAACATACAAATTTTTGCGGACGGTCGAGCTGAGCTTATATATAAAATTTCAAGTAAATCGGTTGAATATTTTCTTCAAATTGTTCAAAAATGTAAAACAGGCCCGCTAAAAAGTGCAGTTCCCGAGGCCTGATATATACCAAAAGTTGATCAATCCGTGCCATGGTGGAAACAAACTTATATATAAAATTTCATCAAAATCGGTTCAGCCGAACTTGAGATACACGCGTGCACACACAGACCGACAGACGGACCGACCGACAGACCGACAGGTTGCTAAAAATAGTTTATTTACACTTCCCTACTATGGAGAAGAACATTTCCACCGAAAACTCGATGTGCAAAATTTGTTGCCATCACATAACCTACCTATTGTTTACACAATACGGTCGGTAAAAAGGAAAGCACACAAATATATTTTGCAAGCGCAAAATATTTTTTTTTTTTTTATTTAGATTTATGGAATCTATTTGCGTCAGTGGGCCGGTAGGCTGGTTTACCAGTTGAGTGGATATGACAACCTTGGCAATTTGCTGCTGCTTTCAATTCTTTTCCTTTTGATGTAGATAATCTAGATCCCCATGAGACATGTTTGGCACTCATATCCCCACCTAATATGAATGTTTCTCCTAGTTCTTGCAGAATTTTAATATACTCATTCTTTTCCATTTTTGTTGAATTTGGGTGTTAGGTATATTGCACCAACAACGAGTTTCCGTTTTTCTGTTTTTATTCAATATTTTGTATGCTATTCATTCAATATTTTGTATGCTATTCTGTACATTGTAGCTTAGATTATCTTTTATTATTAAAGCACTCTCACCTTTGGGTTGATTATTTGGATGTCGACTTGGTGAGTATTATAATTTTTTATTTTCAGGTACATTTGATCCGTCAGGTGAGGTTCCGAAAGTAAACAAATATCTATGTTGTGCGTTATAAGAAATACTTCAAGTTCTTGTATTTTGTTTTTTATACCGTTGGCGTTCCAGGTGGCGATTCTTAATTGCTTATTGATCATTTTTATTTTTCAGTCTTCTTGTACCAGGTAGGTAATTCTCGATGTTATCTAGCCTAAGTGTTAGATTACTGATTAAATTATAAATACTGTTCAGAACTTCATTGAAATCATTTTTTTTTGTATTTGGATCTTTTTTCACTGCCTGTGCATATGATATCTCTTTTACGACTTTCTGACTTGTGTTATTATTATAGGTATGTATAGTCTCATCTTGTGTACTCATACCATTTCTTATGTTCTTTTGCATGTTTCTTCTTTTTTGCAATTCTTTTGCAATTATGCATCCTCTATAGTTCGCTGGGTGTGCCTCATTACAGTTAGCACATTTCGCAGGTATACCTTTGCTTTGAGTACAAACGATTGTAAGGTGGTTACCGGCACATTTAACGCAGCTTGGTTCCCTGTTGCAATATTTCTGAGTATGTCCATGCCTTGGCATCTTTTGCATTTTGGTATTTGATTAATGTTCTTTAATGCTTCTATTTTCACCTTAATGTTGCATATGTATTTTATGTTATATATTTTTTCTATGTTTTCAGTGTTTTCAAATGTTAACATAAACAGTGGTAATTTAGTGATATATTCTTTTTCATTTAATTTTCTTTTACTATATTTGTTTACTACACTCATTATTTTATACTCTCTTTCCAGTAATTCGTTTTTAATATCATCTGGATCACACGATGGATGAAGGTGCCTGACCATTACCCTTATAGGTCTGGTCTGCGTATTTTCGTATGAGTGCCACTCCATCTTAGCAATGTTCGCGTAATTTGTGAGTTCCCTGTATTCTGCTTCCGTGTTAACATTGATTTTCACTTGGTTGTTGTTTAGCATATATGTATGTTGTATGCTTTATGTTTTTACTTTTCAGGTCTTTGTTAAGATCAGCGTAGTTTTTTATGTTACTAAATATTACTGTTGGTGGCTTGTGATTTCTTTTTGTCTCTGATCTCTTTTCAATTTCATTTTCATTGTTCTGTGTGGGTGTACTAATATTTGACTCAAATTGGAAACTGCCTTCCGATAGTATACTTGATGAAAGCAGGCTATATTTGTTCTGATTTTTATCGTTCTCCTTATTTTTGTAATTGAACACTGTGGTTATATTTTTATGTTTCCAATTTGTCGGCGACTGAGTTCTTGTTTCCCCTTTCTTTGTATTTCTTTTGTTTTTTGTTAACAACCAGTCTGTTTCCTTAGTTTTTGTGTGCTTTTTTTCTGATTGTAAAACCAAAACAATATCATGTAATTCTGATATTTTTTTATTTGCCTCGTTTAACTTGTTTTCCAAAGAACTAATTTTTGTTTCATATTCACTATGAACTTTGTGTTCTATTTTTTTATAGCTAGCAACTTCTTGCAATTCAGGTAAGTTTCCTTCTGGTGATATTTTTTTTCTTTGCAGTAACTCTGCATTGCTATCCAGCATCATGAGTTGCATTACCCTTTGTTGATGTACGTTCAGCGGTTTTTCACTATCTGACTCATATAGATTTGTTAATGACGTACTACGAGGTGGTGACCCTCTAGTTTTACTTGAGACTGTGAAAGGACTGCATAATTCATTTTTTTTTTCCCCCCAGAATCCGTGGGATCGGCCTCTTTCGAAGATGGATTTTAGTTTTTTCCATTGCATTTTTCTAATTTTGGTTTTACGAAGTAGCTCCTCTTCTTTTCTATATTTGGCCGTCAACCTGGAATACCGGCTCCAACCAAGACGCCGCTCATTCTGAGTACAGACGCATCCTGGGTCCCGCCATTCTCGTTTGTTCACTGACCCAAACTACACCACATGGATTGGTTACCACATCTTTCATTTAGGTTGCTCAACTTAACAGGTTAGACCACGTGAAGGTGAGAACTGGCGCTAGTATAGCAGAGGCTGGGTTGATGTAACTGGGGACCATCCTGCAAACGCAAAATATAATGTGTTTGAATTAGTTTTAAGATAATTATGTATAAAAAAAAATTGTTTGGAAGTAGGTACATACATATTTATTTTTAATAACTGAAAAACTAATTGAAATTATTTAAAACAATTTTTTAAGTATCTAGTCTGCAATTCAACATTAAGATTTATGTGTGTAATAATATCATGTTCGAAGTCTATCTAATTTGTGGTTTTGTTGACTAAAGTGATTATGCTCCGTTTATTAGCTATTTTCTCACTAGAGCTAAGATGAGAGCAGAGTGATTAGAATTCAAATTAAAATCATCTTCCAAGTTCAAAAAATTTGCTGAAATCTTTTTAGATATAAGAAAGTCAATAAGATCCGGAACTTTGTTAGCATCAGTAGGCCAACAAGAATGGTAGAAACATCTCAACTTCCGAAGGGCTTTCTTTAGTTCTTCATCTCTAGTTGAGGTCAATCTAGTTGAGCTCCAAACTACATGTTGGGCATTACAATCACTTTCCAGTAGGAATATTTTCCCCCCCGCGCATATCTGATGTTTAAAAATATTCTTTTTTATGTTATTTCCTCGTGAACAATATACTGAACCATCATTGAAGTTCTGTTTGGTAGCTCAATTTTAACCACAACAAGTTAGACCTCCTTAGTATCATGCTTTATGATTTCCTTAATCAAAACAGCATCCCCTCCATTTGAATGGTTACCAAGGTGAGTTGTCCTATAGCAACTATATCGCTATACATCCAAGCCCTTCTCCAAGTGTGTTTTTCGCAACAGACATACATCAATATTTTTAGCTCTAAAACCTCCAATGCGTGTTTCTACTTAAAATGCCATCAGCGTTGCACGTACCAATTCGTACTTTATTTACCGACATTCTTCAGAAATCGCTTAAGGATTTTTTCATAGTGGTTAGTCTCATTAAGATTTCGTCAATTCTTTGTAGCATGTCTCGCATCATTTTCATTATGCTACCTTCAATTTCTTAAGGTTTTATCATTGTATTATTGTTAGTTTAATAAACAGAATAAAATAAAATTAAATTGCTTGTTTAAATTTTAAGTGGAAGTGGTGGGTAGAAATTAAACTTTATTTGGTTGAATAACCGAATATGTAAATTCACCTTTCTTTAGATTGTTGTTGTCCTGGACAGCATATTATCTTTGTTTTCTCTAAAATATGTCATGTGATATTTCAGGGAACATAAAAAATATGCTTATTGTAATTATGAAAAAGACTAAAATAAAAGTTGAAATTAAAATTGAAAAAAATTATTACATTGTTTTTATTTTTCCAAAGGAAATTTGTTAAATCTTTTAGATTAGTGGTAAAGCTTAAATTTTCTAATATTCAATAATATTGGAAATATTATTCAATAATATTAGAAATATTATATTGTATTAAGCTTTTTAGATGGGGCCCAAAACCGCACTGTCACCTCCTAGTGGTGGGCCCCGGTAATGGCGGAGGATAAAGGGGTGATTGAAACGATCAAAGTTACGTTCGTGTCGTGGTCATGTCTCGCGGCGAGCCTCTTGCTTTGTGAGTTTCAGCCCTATATCTATACGTCAGCTGACGACAGGCGTCCCAAGTCAAGGTGGAACAGCATATGCCGATGACTGCGTGGCTAAGGGGGAGCTTAGTCGTTAGTATGCGGACTCTGGATACCAGGCGCCCTCCAGTTTGAATGAGCCTTCCCATGGTATGCCGGGCTCTGCCATGGGTGACTTTACTTTCCCGCGCTACTCGTGGGACAGAAATGGAAAACAACAACAACAACAACAAGACAAATAACAACAGTGACAACAACAACAACGACACTAAGGACAACATACAACCACTTAGTGCTCAAGGGTCTTCGGAACCAGAGCTTCTCTCAACTGACGCAGAGGAGGAACTCCTACTCACGCCAGTGGAGGAAAAGGCTTCGCCTCCGATGGAGACGGATAATCAGGATCCTCTTGGACCTATTATCCAAAAAACTGAGGAGGACCTGAAAAGGTTGGACATCAGGGGAAAAAAACAATATTTCTCTGGTGCATCCAAGCGGCGTATCGCGGCTTATATCAGGGATGGCATGTCCCCAGAGGAAGCTCGCAGATACGAGAAGGAAAGGCTGGAAAAGCTGAAGGCCTGCGGATCGGTTGTTGTGGCCGACCATCCCCAAAAGAGGGAAAGGTCGGAAAGCAACACCCCTGATGCAGGGCCCTCAAAGAAGAGGTCGATGAAGGGCAATGTTGAGGAAAAGGTCCCTGGGAACATTCCTCAACAAAACCCGAAAATGACTTCTTATCGGGATGCAGTAGCACAGGTCAAGGTGGCCATCACTCATAGACTGCATCCAGAGGAAAGGCTATCCGAAGTCCAGATGGGGAAAATCAAAGTAGCCATCATGGATGAAATGGATAGGATTGTGGACTCTCATCCACAATTCACTGCAGCGTTGCAAAGGGACGGATGGATATCCGTAACATGCAACAATCAAGACACCAGGGAGTGGATAACCAGTGTCTGCAGGAAGATAAAGCCTTGGGACGGTTGCGATGTCGTGGTACTGGATGGCGACAGCATGCCCAAACAGCATGTCTGCGTCACCTACGTACCAAAGGACGAGACAACCGTCAGTCTCTCCAGGGACAAATTTCTAAGTAGGATAGGGAAGCAAAATCCCAGCCTCAAGATAAGTTCCTGGAGGGTGCTGAGGATGGATAAGGAAAAGGACGGGGGCTGCTCCATCACCTTTTCCGTGGATGATTCCGGATTGGAAGATCTACGGAAAGCGGAGTTCCGACTTTTCCTGAATTTCTTCCGTGTTACCGTTCGGGTTAAAGGAAGGAAATCCTCTCAAGGTGCTGGCGGCAGGGCAGGACAAAATAAAAAACCAGTGCCCACCGCGACAACGACAACGACGAGCACTTCAGGCCAACCAAAAGAGCCAAAACTCATTGGAAAGCCTGAAGTCGCTCCGAAAATGGCGGCAAGGGAAACGGAAGGACCATCGACCAGCACGCCAAATACAAGCGTCCCGGGGGAACCAAAAGGGCTCAAGCCCATTGGGAAGCCCGGAAATGCTTCGGTATTTGCTGTTGCAGGGGCTAGCGTGGCACCTGGGGCGGCAAA
This sequence comes from Condylostylus longicornis, assembly GCF_029603195.1. Taxonomy (NCBI): domain Eukaryota; kingdom Metazoa; phylum Arthropoda; class Insecta; order Diptera; family Dolichopodidae; genus Condylostylus; species Condylostylus longicornis. The sequence continues at coordinate 40,117 of NW_026578230.1, read as the reverse complement.
AGAGGCTGTGGCAGGGCAGGCGCCCACCAAGATGTGTAAAAAGGCGAAAATGGGAGGTAAGGCTCATGTAAAGCCTTTGTCTAAAGGGCCAAAGCCCATAGACAAGAGCCGGAGGAAATAATATGGCTGTGAGGTGCATCCAAATAAATCTACAGCATGCTAGGGCATCTACTGATGTTCTGGCTCATAGATTTATGAAGGATCACCTCGATATCGCCCTTATCCAAGAGCCTTACATAGTGAAGGATCAGGTTAAGGGCCTAACAGGTGAGCTATTGTATGATAATACAACTGGGGGCAGGCCTAGGGCTTGCATCTTGTTTAGTAAAAAGCTAACGTATTTTCCCATTCCAGATTACTGTTCTAAGGATCAGGTAGCTGCGTTGGTGAAGGTGAAGTCCTGCGGGGGCTGGACAGAGTTCATTGTTTGCTCATCCTACCTCCCGGGGGACTGTGCCCACCCGGACGAGCAACTGAAGGATCTAGTGGACTTTTGTGGAAGGAGGAACTTCCAACTTATAATAGGAAGTGATGCCAATGCCCACCACACCGTCTGGGGAAGCAGCAATATAAACAAAAGAGGTGAGTGCCTACTTGAATTTATATATAGCAATAAATTAATGATTATGAATGAAGGCAATAGGCCGACATTCATAAATGCAATTAGGGAAGAGGTCCTTGACATCACCCTTTGCACTGAATTTATCGGCAGTAGGGTTGGTGGATGGCATGTCTCAAATGAGACATCCATGTCCGATCATAGGCAGATTAGGTTTGATATCATGGTCTCCGGGGGCCTGGCAGAAGAAATATATCGGGTGCCCCAATCCACAGATTGGAGTCAATTCGAAACGCTCCTCATGGATGGGATTAGATCCGTTCCTGCTTCTGTCAGAACGGTGATGGATATCGAACTGGCCAGCGAGGCCCTGACGGCGGCTATTACTAATGCCTATCACGGGAGCTGCCGTGCTAAGCCGAGGCGGAGCAATAGGAAGTGCCCGTGGTGGAATGAGGAGCTTTCAAGGCTTAGACTAAAGACCAGGAAGCTATTCAATAGGGCCAAAGCGTCAGGTTCGTGGGAAGAGTATAAGGACTCACTCACAAAATACAATAAAGAAATTAGGAAAGCGAAGAGAATCTCGTGGAGGGCGTTCTGCAAGGGCATTGATGAACTCCCCAGCAGTGCGCGTCTTCACAGGGTGCTTTCCAAAAAGTATGCTAGTAGGTTGGGCCTAATGGAACGTCCTGATGGCTCCATGACTGAGAACGGAAGGCAGACGTTGGAGCTTATGGCGTCAACGCACTTTCCTGACTCGGAGATTCTTCGGAATCACTCAAATGCAGTCATCGAACCGGGGGCACCCTGGCCCAGGAGGGATGACTGGCAACGATCCCGTCTAGTCTTCACGATGGGCAGGATTAGATGGGCTGTTTTCTCTTTCAGGCCCTTCAAATCTCCTGGTGATGACGGGATATATCCTGCATTTTTGCAGAGGGGTTTCCAACATATCGCTAGAGCACTGTTGGGAATTTTTCGCGCCAGGTATGCGTGGGGTTACATCCCTCAGGCATGGAGGGTGGCTAAAGTGACGTATATTCCGAAGGTGGGTAAGCGACCAAGCAACCACCCAAGGTCTTTCCGTCCAATCAGCCTTACTTCTTTTCTATTGAAAGCAATGGAAAAAGTGATTGATAGATTTATACGGGACGGTGCACTGGGAAGCAATCTCTTGCATGAATCTCAATACGCCTATCAGTCGGGAAGGTCTACTGTACTCGCTCTGCAGAGTCTGGTGGGGGTCCTTGAAAACTCACTGGAAGTGCGGGAGGTAGCAGTTGGCTGCTTCCTTGATATAGAGGGAGCTTTTGACAACACCCCATATCATGTCATCTGTGAGTCGTTGCACAAACGAGGGATTGATGCGACGACTAGCAGATGGGTCAATCGGATGCTACAGGATAGGATTATTAAGTCCACCATAGCTGACGATATACTCTTCATCTCCGCTGCAAAAGGATGTCCGCAGGGCGGGGTTCTTTCGCCCCTCCTGTGGTCCATTGTAGTGGATGATCTAATAGCTGCTCTCAGGGGCTCCGGGGCGCGTGTCTGGGGATACGCTGACGATGTGGCCTTCGTCGTGCGGGGAAAATTTGAGAGCACTATTTCTGATCTTCTACAGCAAAATTTACGTGTTGTGGAAAGGTGGTGCAAAGGCGTTGAGTTAAATATAAATCCAAGCAAGAGCACTTTGGTCGCCTTCACCAGACGCAGAAGCAGGGACAGATTAACGAGCCCAATTCTGTTTGGTGAACGTATTAGTTACTCGAGGGAGGTGAAGTATCTGGGGGTAACCCTGGATGATCGTCTCTCTTGGAATACCCATATCGATAGAGTTATCGGGAGAGCTACGGCGGCCTTGTGGACGTGTAGGAGCTTCATCGGGGGGACCTGGGGAATTAGTCCCAGAATAGCACTGTGGCTATATACGGCCCTTGCTAGGCCCATCGTCACCTATGCGTCGATTGTATGGTGCCGTAAAGCTCAGCAGGCGGGTGTGCGGGCCAAGCTGGAAAAGCTACAGAGGCTGGCCTGCCTGGGAGTGACCGGGGCGATGCGGACGGCTCCCACCGCTGCATTGGAGGTGATGATCGGATTGCCGCCACTGCACCTCCATATATTGAAGGAAGCTCGGCTGGTGACTTACCGACTTCTCTCTGGCGAGGACGGGGCAGGGCTAAAGTTGGCCCACAGAACTCACAGAGACTTCATTGAGGGCGATCCGATTCTAAGGATAACCATGTCAGATACCTGTCTGCCGCGGTACAACTTCGACCACAAGTACAGGGTTCTGTTTCCTGATCGATGGACGTGGGATCGGGGTGGTCCGGTACTTAGGTCGGGTTCGAGCGTGTGGTATGCGGACGGATCCAAAACGGAGTCGGGTGTGGGCTCGGGCGTATACGGTGTCCGCCCGGACACGCGTGTATATGCAACCCTTGACCCGTATTGCACAGTGTTCCAGGCCGAAATACATGCAATAGAGATCTGTCTGAGAATCAATTTGGAAAGGGGGTATAGAAACCGCACCATCTATGTGTTCTCAGACAGCAGGGCTGCACTGCTGGCGCTCCGTTCAGCTCAGGTTACATCCAAGCTGGTCTGGAGCTGCCTTGCTGCACTTGTGGAATTGGCATCGGAAAACAGAGTGATGCTCATTTGGGTGCCGGGCCATAGTGGCCATGCGGGCAACGAAGTTGCCGATGAGTTGGCGCGGAGGGGATCTGGGGCTGCCTTTGTGCAGCCGCTGCCTTTCTGTGGTCTGCCTTCTTCCGCCGTGGGGGCCAGGCTTGCCTGCCTACTCGCGGCGGAATGCAGTCGTCACTGGCGGGACACGAAAGGGTGCCGTCATGCGAAGGTGTTTGTTCCGGCGTGCTCCGGCGGATTCGCTGCGGAGTTGCTGGGGATGAGCAGGAGCCGGGTTCGCACTATTGCGAATTTCTTCACGGGGCACTGCCCGGTGAAATACCACCTGCACAGGCTGGGGAAGTCGGGCTCCCCCCTGTGCAGATTTTGTGGGGGTGGCGATGAGACCGCCGTGCACATTCTCTGCGACTGTCCGGCACTGGCTGTTCGGCGCCGCAATTGTCTTGGACATGGGTCCCTAAGTGTTCGGGAACTATTGTCCAACTCCCTTAGGGATATCTCCGGCTTTGTGATTGGGACGGGGATATTATAGACGGGAGAGTGGGGTGGCTACAATAAGTCAAAAATGGCTGCGGTGGCTTGGGGGATGCTCCTGTCCCCACTCAGTTCCCTTAGAATCTACAATCTACAAGCTTTTTAGATTTTGAATTTTTGAAAAATAAATTTCATATTCACCAACTTTTTCAGGACTTAATACTATTGTTTAATCAGGTCAGGACTTAATACATTTTATTAATGCCTTTATTTCTAACAAGTCCCGATACTTAATTTTTTTACGAAGTATTCTGATTTGTTGCCCACGTTTCTTTTGATTTTTTTTTAAATTCCATAGAGCGTGTGATATGTCTAACCTTTTTTTCTTTTTTTAAATAAAAAAGAGTTTAATATTTCGAAAAATCTCACGATATTATACACATTTTTAAAAAGCTTCGCATATAAATTTTGTTGAACAAAAAAGAAAGAAAGGTAAGAGGAAAGCAAAAATGAAAAAATTTTTCAAATTCATATTTTAAACATTTCGGTATGGTACCATTAATCAAATATTAATAAGGAGGGATGTACGTTTTTTCCCAAAGTATATCTATTAATAAGTAATTCGACTCTCCGTTTACATGACACTAATGCAATCACTCACCAATATTTGTGTACCAAAAATTCCCTTAGGTAAAAGAGTTAAGCAGTATACATACCTTCTTATTTTCGTTTTTATACACACTAGTCGTGTGTGCTTGCATTGCAAGCCTTGCAAGTATGATGCCTGTAGTTTTGAAATTGTGTTCCATTCTGTGGCTGAGATATTTTAAGTTTACTTTATTTCTTCAAAAACACACCCATAATATACATATAGATATGTTTTTTCCTGATAAATAATAAGATAAAACTTAAAACTTAAAATAAAAAAGTTCTGAGAAATAATTACCCAAAAATACATAATTAAACAAATAATTAGTTCCTTTGAAATCTAATACCTTTTGAGTAATTTATTTTAAAACTTCACTTTGAGTTATGTCGCATAAAATCGTAAAATACCTTCTACAATAAACACTTTTAGCCATAAATTATTGTTAATTATAAACTACAATTCATGCACGTATGTATTTGGAGTTTATAATACATGCGAATAAAACGCGTGACTGTAGAATGAGTTAACACCAATACTAACGTATATAGGGTAATACGTATTGCATACGATTTCTATGCAAAAAGTCTCAGGTTCGAACCCTGCAAAATGCGATTTGCCAGATCAACTTTTTTTATTGATAATTTTATTTTTTTTTTAAATAAAATTAAAAAACCTTCACCCTTACCAAATCAATATCAGCGAGTTTCCGTTCTAAAACTTTTACCCTACTTGTAAAAAGTTTAATGCAATAGAATAACATTTTCTTATAAAATTTTACCCTAAAAATATATTGTCAAGGAGTTTAATGTAAACTTATGTTTTGCTTTCTAATACATGTTGCAACAGATCCCGAGAAGAATGCACAACTAAATTCATATGTACACACTTATTATAAAACAATGTAGATTTTATTAAAACAATTTTCTTAAGAAAGTTTTCATTTTTTGTTATAACTCACACTTCCAAAAATGAATTTATATACAATATTAATACTTCCAAAAGTAAGTAAAAAATTACCCCTACAGGATGTAAAACCATTTTGTAAAAAACGGTTACAAAACATCTTGGGAGGGAGTGAAGGGGGAGGGCGGGTGGAATTCTTGCTTTTTCTGGTACCCTAGAGGCAAAATTCTACCTAATGCCTTTTGTCCCATGTCTCTAGCCCTTCTAGAAGTACCCGTACTTTTTACCACCTGAGAAGTAGCTATATATATATAATGTAAAATATGATGGTTTTTGATGAGTTATACGATATATGAATAAAATGTAGAATTATTAAGGGAAATTCAAGGTACTGCGTAGCCTAGTGGTTAGCGTGGTAGTCTCATAGCCAGAAGGTTATTGGATCAATGCTTGCCTGGATTGTTGTATTTTTCTTTTTTTGGATTATTTTAAAAATTTTTTTTTTTATTTTGTTTAAATTTTGTGTTTTATTTTTTTTTAATATATAACTGATAAATGTTATATAAAAGTTTAAAGAAAATTTCCAAAAAAATATTCTTATAATAGTTTGGAAAAATTCGCAAAAATTTTAAGTACATAAATATGTATGTAGTATGTATATTTTTTTTAAAGCTTACTGAGTAATTTTTTTAAGCTTTCTATATGAATTTAATAATATTCAAAACTGTAGAATAAATAGAAATAAATTTTAAACGCATAATTATTATATCATGGGGGTAAACTTACAAAAATTAATTTCTCAAATAAAGAAAAGGTTTAGTCAAAAACAAAATAATAATTTATGTATGTAAAAATATGTGCATGAATGTATATATGAATATATGTGTGTATGTATGTATATATGAATGGATTAGAATTGAAGATTTTAAAATTTTTCGTTCCAACATATGAACGTATGTACATATGAATGTATTAGAATCGAAAATTTTGAAATTTTGCTGTTGGAAAAATTATAAATAAAATTATAAATGCAAATATACATAATTATGAATAGATACCTGTTTTTTTTAAACTGTGGGTAAACATATAGGATTGAATTTTAAACATAAAGAAAAGGTTTAGTCAAAAACAAAATAATAATTTATGTATGTAAAAATATGTGTATGAATGTATATATGAATATATGTGTGTATGTATGTATATATGAATGTATTGGAATTTAGCATTTTTTACAGGTTTTCGCTCGAACAATAAAAATAAAATTTTAGGTAGATACATACGTACATAAATTGTGTATGTATATTTTTTTAAAGCTTGCTGACGAAACATAATATTCAAAACAATAACAAATGAAGCATTAATATTCAGTTGCCACAAAACATCTGATGTCTTTTATAAAATCTGACATTTATTTAAGTTTATTTCGATTTTTCGAAATTAAAATATATGTGAGATCATTGCATTTTCAAATATTATTTATTTCTCGGTTTGTGTTTCTAATAATAAAAATAACGTAAAACGTATCATTTATTTCTTGGTTTGTGTTTCTAATTATAAAAAGTATAAAAGAAAAACGTGCTTTTGTTATACAAAAATTTTTTCAGAAAATCTTAAAATAGAGCTATTTCGGGGCTAAAAAGTTCCAATGTCAGATTTTTCTGGTACCCTAGAGGCAAAATTCTACCTAATGCCTTTTGTCCCATGTCTCTAGCCCTTCTAGAAGTACCCGTACTTTTTACCACCTGAGAAGTAGCTATATATATATAATGTAAAATATGATGGTTTTTGATGAGTTATACGATATATGAATAAAATGTAGAATTATTAAGGGAAATTCAAGGTACTGCGTAGCCTAGTGGTTAGCGTGGTAGTCTCATAGCCAGAAGGTTATTGGATCAATGCTTGCCTGGATTGTTGTATTTTTCTTTTTTTGGATTATTTTAAAAATTTTTTTTTTTATTTTGTTTAAATTTTGTGTTTTATTTTTTTTTAATATATAACTGATAAATGTTATATAAAAGTTTAAAGAAAATTTCCAAAAAAATATTCTTATAATAGTTTGGAAAAATTCGCAAAAATTTTAAGTACATAAATATGTATGTAGTATGTATATTTTTTTTAAAGCTTACTGAGTAATTTTTTTAAGCTTTCTATATGAATTTAATAATATTCAAAACTGTAGAATAAATAGAAATAAATTTTAAACGCATAATTATTATATCATGGGGGTAAACTTACAAAAATTAATTTCTCAAATAAAGAAAAGGTTTAGTCAAAAACAAAATAATAATTTATGTATGTAAAAATATGTGCATGAATGTATATATGAATATATGTGTGTATGTATGTATATATGAATGGATTAGAATTGAAGATTTTAAAATTTTTCGTTCCAACATATGAACGTATGTACATATGAATGTATTAGAATCGAAAATTTTGAAATTTTGCTGTTGGAAAAATTATAAATAAAATTATAAATGCAAATATACATAATTATGAATAGATACCTGTTTTTTTTAAACTGTGGGTAAACATATAGGATTGAATTTTAAACATAAAGAAAAGGTTTAGTCAAAAACAAAATAATAATTTATGTATGTAAAAATATGTGTATGAATGTATATATGAATATATGTGTGTATGTATGTATATATGAATGTATTGGAATTTAGCATTTTTTACAGGTTTTCGCTCGAACAATAAAAATAAAATTTTAGGTAGATACATACGTACATAAATTGTGTATGTATATTTTTTTAAAGCTTGCTGACGAAACATAATATTCAAAACAATAACAAATGAAGCATTAATATTCAGTTGCCACAAAACATCTGATGTCTTTTATAAAATCTGACATTTATTTAAGTTTATTTCGATTTTTCGAAATTAAAATATATGTGAGATCATTGCATTTTCAAATATTATTTATTTCTCGGTTTGTGTTTCTAATAATAAAAATAACGTAAAACGTATCATTTATTTCTTGGTTTGTGTTTCTAATTATAAAAAGTATAAAAGAAAAACGTGCTTTTGTTATACAAAAATTTTTTCAGAAAATCTTAAAATAGAGCTATTTCGGGGCTAAAAAGTTCCAATGTCAGATTTTTCTGGTACCCTAGAGGCAAAATTCTACCTAATGCCTTTTGTCCCATGTCTCTAGCCCTTCTAGAAGTACCCGTACTTTTTACCACCTGAGAAGTAGCTATATATATATAATAAGAATTTTTGGCAGTTATTTATTTTTTCGTATATTTTTCTTTGTTCACTCCTAGAAGGAGCATAGGGCTAGTGCATAATTTCTCATGCACTAGTTTCATAGCGTCATAGGGTTTAACTAGGTAGGTGACTAGCCTGCCGTAGTTTTTATTTATATTAATTATTTGGGGTTATTAATATTTACTGTTTATTTTTCTTAGTTTTTTTAATATCGAATATTAGGAATATTTGAAAATTACTTGTATAATATTTTTATTAGTATTGTATATTAAGTTATAAAAATATTGAATATAATTTTTTATAGTGACCTGACCGGGGTTTGAACCCGAGACCCTTCGGTTAAAGGACCGGTGCCACAACCACTGCACCAATGGTCAGATATTTTTTATTTTTATTTTTATTTTTATTTTTTTCGTATATAAAGTATAGGAAAAAATATTAAGACTTTTGAAAGCGGGAGTTATATTTCTGTAACTTATTCCAGTACAATGTGGCAGAAATTATGTATCCATATTATAAAAGCGAAGCGATTTAAAGACAAAATTTACATATAATATGTATATAATTTGAAAAAGACAAATAATAATTAGTAATTGTCATTACATTTATTGCAATATAAACTATAAATTTTTTATTTTTATTTAAATTTTGTTTTAAAAATTTAAAACAAATATTTCTTATGAACACACGCGTATCGGTAAAAGGCATTTATTTTTATTAATTGCTTAATTTCTATGCCTCGTCTATGTTGCGGCTTGGCGTGAAATCAGCTCGAAACTCAAGCTGCGTTTTTACTATGTTAGCTTAAAAACCCAAAAACGGCGTTTAGCTATTGAATTTCGAATCATTATTAATGTTTCAAGTCAAGTAAGCGACTTAAATGAAGCCGGCTTTAGGTCAAGTAACGTTTATATAGACAATAATAAGCTTGAAGCAGCCATATAAAAGGAAAACATGCATATTACTACATCATATTGTGTATCTACCTTGAATAGGTATGTACCGTATAACAAAGTATGAAATTTTAAATTTATAACTATTACTCTTATACATTCGAATGGTTTTACCTAACTCTTATGAAATGAAAAATAAAAAAAAATTTTTGTTATCAAAATAAATATAACAAAATTTTTATCTAACTTAATTTAATTTTATTTCAGTTCAATATTTTTGATACAGTCGTATGCTTACAATATTTTGTTTCTTTCTTGCCTACACAACTCTTATTACCATCTATTTCTAAAAAAAATGGAATATTTTAAGAATTTGGAAGCAAGATGCAAACGAAAACTAACGGAATGGAACGAGTCGAACTACTTATTATAGATATATTTTGGTTTTTCCATATACATACACTTTGTACTTTCAATAAGGTAATTTGGGTAGTGTCAGCTAATAAGAATGTCAATGAAAATCATATAAGGTACTTATGTAAATTTTTGTCCATTAAGATGGGTTATACATACACAGGAAAGAGCATTTTATAACTAGATAATTCTTCTTTACCTATATAATAACTGAAAAACTAATTGAAATTATTTAAAAAGATTTTTTAAATATCTTTCAAATTATAATATAATTTCAGGAATATTACTTTCTATAACTACATTATATTACATTTATTACCATTCTTGTTAGCCGACACTACACAACTTACCTTATTAAAAATACAAAATGTACATACATGCAAAAATCGTACATCTCTCCCCTTTAATATTTGAAACCATATAAAAATATGAATATGAAAAATTGTTTCATTTTTTCTTTTTACCCACCTTTCCTTCTTTTTCGTTCAACAGAATTTAAAAGAGAAGTTTTTTAAAAAATGTGTATTACGAAATTTTTTGAAATATTAAACTCTTTTTTATTTAGAAAAAGGAAAAAGATAATAAGAATTGTAGCATCAATGGAATTAAAAAAAAAACACAAATCGTAAAAAGAAACGAACATTGGGATTCGTTATATATAAAGACGTTTTCTTCAAAGTCATCATTAAAAAAAAAGATGAATCAGGAATTCATTTTGCCGTAAATACATAAATGCAGTTTTAACACATACAAAATGTAAAGAAAGTATATGTTGTCGCGGGGTGTTAAACTTGTTTTTTAAAGATGGTCATGTAGATAAGCAACAATATCCAGACATTTTAAAAACGAACCTAGTAAACAAAGTCGAAAAATTTGGTCTTGATGGTTAATATAAATTTTATCGGTATAAGCGCTTGCAGTATAAATCTTATTTGGTAAGAAGCTGTTTGCTTCATGACTGCCCAAAAGTGTTCGAAACACTCCCCCAAAGTCCAGATCTCAATCCAATTGAGAATTTTTGTTCCCAGTTGAAGAAAAGTGTAGCGAAAAGGATACTAAAATCCAAAAGTGACCTTATAAAACACATAATAGAAGAATTGTACAAAATTTCGGATTAAATTGATATGGAAAAATTGACTACTTCTATGAAACGATGACTTTGGGCTGTTCCAAATCTACGGGCTACCACGAAAAGTATTAAATTTAACAATTGTAGCTGTATTTTATTTTTTTGCGTAATATTAGATTAAGAAAACTAATTTTGAAAAGACTTTATTTACATTGTAATATGCCGAACTTCTTCGTTTTTGTCCCTTTTCTTTTGTGGTTTCTTCATTAGAAAAATTATTTTAACGCAATTATGTTCTATAAAGGATTAATAAACTGACATTTACAAAAAAAATTTAAAATCAATGCATGCCATGCAACTTATTAAAGACTGAAAGTAAATTTTTTAAAATTTTTTCATTTTGAAAAGACTTTCTTTACATTTTGTATATTTACAAAAAAGAAAATGCTCAAGCCCTTATATTTTTGTTATATCAAGAAATATACTGAAAAATCTAACAAAAAAATAAAAAGTGAATTGGAATACCTCGAAACATGAAACATTAAGAATTGTTTTTGTACATTTCTGAGCTTATGGTGTGTCGGGAAATTGTTTCAGGTTCATGAGATATATACCACGAATTTACTGCCTGGTTAAATTCGCCATTTTTGTCCATTTTTGTCAATCCAATTTATATATGTGTATTCAATTTATATATGTGTATTTTGACATTTCGTCGCGGTAAGTTGTTCTGTGCACCATAACAGAAACAAAATGCAATTTACTTCAAAAAAGCTTCATTTCAGAGAAATATTTTTCAAAACACAATTCTAAAAAATTGGGATATTTCTAAAGGCTAGGCAACAATCAACGTGCTTCGCGTACTGCAGCAAGCAGCTTTGCCCGAAATAGATGCGCGTACCTTTTTTTATTTATCATAATTTAAACATGCTACTAAAGAAATTTATACATATAAATTTCAATATAACTTTTTTCTAATTATAATGTTAAAACCAATAAATCTTGAATCTTCCTTATTCATTCTGAAAATGAAATTTCGTAACATTAAAAAAATAAGAAAATAAAAATTTACTTCTTTTTATACAGAAAATGTAAAAATTTTAAATTCCAATCGTTTTCGAAAATTTTTTCTTTGTTAATGTTTTTAGCATTTGTAAACAAAACAATGACCTTATTTAAATATTACAGCTTGATTTGAAACAAAAACCACAAAACAATTATCAAATTTTCAGTCCAGTGCGAAATTTTTCGCCAGAAAAGAAAAAAATATGTATATGTTTCCCAGTTTTTTAGCTTAATCCATTAATATTAGTACCAGAAATTATATCTGATCAAAATTCTTGAAAGAATTTTTACCACCGTGACTTTTTTTATTGTAAAATTTCAAAATAATTATGTAATTACTTTTGCAACTTAATTGAAAAAAGTCAAAATTAATTGGTTTAAATAATAAAAGAAATATATTATTACTCCCACGATGCAAGGTTTGTGTTTTTTTTGAATATTTCATTTTTTACTTAATTATTCTCAGCTTTTTTTTTAAGTAGAACATATACACCACATTTACAGTTATGTGTATTATATATTTATTAATGGAATAAATAATGGAAATATTTTATGGTTTTTTTAAAGCGCACTAATATTTTTTTCATTTAATTTGAAAAAAAGATTGAAATATATGCACGTTTTATGTAGATTAATCTGAGTACTTCACATTAATTTCCTCCACCCCAAAGCAGTGTTGGCTACGCTTCTTCTCCGACTCGGAACACAAGAGTACAAGTTATTCTAAAGCAGCAGGGGCCAAAAGGTAAGATCTTGCATAATTATTAAAAGAAACTAACAGTGTTTTTACTACCTCTTTACAGTAACGGGAACCTGACACAAGGGGTTTTAGAATTTTTCTTAAGCCTTGTGCAATAGATTCTAAAACCCCATTTTTAGTAATAATATAACCCTTGTTTCAAAAGTAATCACTGAAATAGTCAAGAATTTGAAAATCTCACAATATTGTTCCTTTTCTAACCATCGATATATTTTCGAATTTACTGTTTAGCAGAATCCTACACGGATTTTCAACAATCGCAAAAGAACTGATTTGTCAAAATACAGATACTTGCTAACCAATCTTCTGGGGCTCGAGACTCTCACTTATCCCAACTTGAACGGAAAACTGGATCCGCTGATTTGCACACTCACAGAGGCCATGACAATTTCTCTCAGATCGGTTTGTTCCTTTACTCGCCTAAGATTAAAACCACGATCGTCACAGTAAAGTTGGGGTCTTACGGTAAAGCTTCAGAACTTAATTCAACATAACAAAGCTTCAGGATGTATAAAGGTGAGTTGAAAAGAGTGCAAATGCTCTGCACAGTCTTTCAAAGTTACATATTGGGTTCAGTGAACCAATAGAGCAATTTTGCTGGAAATCTCTGGATCTACTACTGGCCACGCACTCCTCAACTTCCCAGTGCTGGACCCCGAGGAAAAATAGGCAGAGCTGCTACCGAATCATGTTCAAAAGCCTTAGTCTTGGAAAGAGGAATAATCTAGGCTATTTGCACCTTTAAGCCATTCAAGTCGGCGAGAATTTGGTGTGTATCCAAAGTGGTTTTCCTACCTAAGTCTGGGAGAAGCTCTTCCAGCTACTCGAAGAACCATAAAAAGATCGGTCTAATATCATTTCTACCATTGATTTTGAGTGAATACATTCGGAACAAATTAGATTTAAATCTATTGTACTCGACACAATTGTTTTTGCCAACTTGCCTTTGCGTACTGCAAATTGACGATGACGGCCATGTATTCTATGTTGCGTTGTATAGACCAATTCCTATATAGAAAGGAACACACGTTAGCTGCCTTTTTGCATATTAAGGGAGAATTCAATAAGTCACGTCGCTCACACTTGGTACTACTATGCAGGACTATCAGAACGCATTTCGGGCGGATATGCATCGAGCAGTCTATTGAAGGGATCTTCTTTGCGAGGACTTGGTCTCCCCTTTTTTTTCTAATCTTGTAGTGGATCAATTTGCTATGTGTAGAATATTAGGGCTGCAAAGTGATCGTCTATGTCGACGACTTAGTGGTAGTTGTGTTGGCAAAGAACCTCCATGTCCTAAATGGGCTGATCTAGAGAGCTCTTAATCTTGTCTTGACTGAACTACTGGCTGCAGGTTGAAAATAAACCTCTCAAGAAAGAAGTTAAGCATGAAATACAAAATATCGAGTATGATTTCGTAAAAGCTGAATAAAACAAGGCTTTCTCTTTCCTCTGAGACAATATTCTTTAGACTAATACTGGAGGCCAAATATCGGGTGAAAAGAGCGAGTGAGGAAAACACCTACCGCGCTTTACTTTTGCACGAGCCGTTTGCATATGGTTCGCTCGTTCTACATCCCAGTGAGGAGTCCTATATTGATGTGTGGCGTTCTGTTGATGTGTGGTGGCCTGTGCTGCGCAGGCCAATTAATATGAAACTGGCAAGCAAGGTTCAAAGAATAGTATTGACGTGCATTTGCCGAGCGTTGCGCTCAACTACACAGACTCTTGAGATGCATCTTCACCTTCTTCTAATTAGCATTCTGGGGAAGCTAATTGCAGCGGGAGCTTTATTTAAATCCACATCAGATTTAATTTCTGTTATACAGCAAAACGAAAAAAAGATGGAAAAGCGTAATATAAAAAAAATAGTAAACATATGTATGATTTTTTTTCTTACGATCGGCAGGGTTGCCACTCTGTTCAATTTCTACCTAACTCTGGTTTGATGTCTTTTCCGTAAACTGTCAACTTCTTATTGTTATTTTTTTTAAACAAAAAAATTGTTGTTTGCAGGTCACATCCTTTTTAATGCTGGTAATAACACTTTTTTTTATTAAAGATTCATAAAGAAAGAAGTTGTTGGTTTTAAACATTATTGGTAACATTATTGTAAATGGAATTTTCATTTATTTTGAAAAGTAACGTAAGGAAGCCAATATTCCGATTATGTGATAACTGTGCTTAAAGAACGAATCACTTCTCCGAGCTTATTTGATTGTAGATTGTAGATTGTAGATTCCAAGGGAACCGAGTGGGACAGGAGTAACCCACCAAGCCACCGCAACCATTTTTGACTTATTGTAGCCCCCCCACCCTCCCGTCTATAATATCCCCGTCCCAATCACGAAGCCGGAGATATCCCTAAGAGAGTTGGACAACAGTTCCCGAACACTTAGGGACCCATGTCCAAGACAATTGCGGCGCCGAATAGCCAGTGCTGGACAGTCGCGGAGAATGTGCACGGCGGTCTCATCGCCACCCCCACAAAATCTGCACAGAGGGGAGCCCGACTTCCCCAGTATATGCAGGTGGTACTTCACTGGGCAGTGCCCCGTGAAGAAATTCGCAATAGTGCGAAAACGGCTCCTGCTCATCCCCAGCAGCTCCGCGGCGAATCCGCCGGAGCACGCCGAAAGAAACACTTTCGCATGACGGCACCCTTTCGTATCCCGCCAGTGACGGCCGCATTCCGCCGCGAGTAGGCAGGCAAGCCTGGCCCCCACGGCGGAAGAAGGCAGACCGCAGAAAGGCAGCGGCTGCACAAAGGCAACCCCAGATCCCCTCCGCGCCAGCTCATCGGCAACTTCGTTGACCTCATGGCCACTATGGCCCGGAACCCAAATGAGCGTTACTCTGTTCTCCGATGCCAGTTCCATAAGTGCAGCAAGGCAGCTCAAGACCAGCTTGGATGTGACCTGAGCTGAACGGAGCGCCAGCAGTGCAGCCCTGCTGTCTGAGAACACATAGATGGATACCCCCTTTCCAAATTGATTCTCAGACAGATCTCTATTGCATGTATTTCGGCCTGGAACACTGTGCAATACGGGTCAAGGGTTGCACATACACGCTTGTCCGGGCGGGCACCGTATACGCCCGAACCCACACCCGACTCCGTTTTGGATCCGTCCGCATACCACACGCTCGAACCCGACCTAAGTACCGCACGTCCATCGATCGGGAAACAGAACCCTGTACCTGTGGTCGAAGTTGTACCGCGGCAGACAGGAATCCGACATGGTTATTCTTAGAATCGGATCGCCCTCAATGAAGTCTCTGTGAGTTCTTTGGGCCAACTTTAGCCCTGCCCCGTCCTCGCCAGAGAGAAGTCGATAAGTCACTAGCCGAGCTTCCTTCAATATATGGAGGTGCAGTGGCGGCACACCGACCATCACTTCCAATGCAGCGGTGGGAGCCGTCCGCATCGCCCCGGTCACTCCCAGGCAGGCCAGCCTCTGTAGCTTTTCCAGCTTGGCCCGCACACCCACCTGCTGAGCCTTACGGCACGATAAAATCGACGCATAGGTGATGATGGGCCTAGCAAGGGCCGTATATAGCCACAGTGCTATCCTGGGACTAATTCCCCAGGTCCCCCGATGAAAATCCTACACGTCCACAAGGCCGCCGTAGCTCTCCCGATAACTCTATCTATATGGGTATTCCAAGAGAGACGATCATCCAGGGTTACCCCCAGATACTTCACCTCCCTCGAGTAACTAATACGTTCACCAAATAGAATTGGGTTCGCTAATCTGTCCCTGCTTCTGCGTCTGGTGAAGGCGACCAAAGTGCTCTTGCTTGGATTTATGTTTAACTCAACGCCTTTGCACCACCTTTCCACAACACGTAAATTTTGCTGTAGAAGATCAGAAATAGTGCTCTCAAATTTTCCCCGCACGACGAAGGCCACATCGTCGGCGTATCCCCAGGCACGCGCCCCGGAGCTCCTGAGAGCAGCGATTAGATCATCCACTACAATGGACCACAGGAGGGGCGAAAGAGCCCCGCCCTGTGGACATCCTTTTGCAGCGGAGATGAAGAGTATATCGTCAGCTATGGTGGACTTAATAATCCTATCCTTTAGCATCCGATTAACCCATCTGCTAGTCGTCGCATCAATCCCTCATTTGTGCAACGACCCACAGATGACATGATATGGGGTGTTGTCAAAAGCTCCCTCTATATCAAGGAAGCAGCCAACTGCCACCTCCCGCACTTCCAGTGAGTTTTCAAGGACCCCCACCAGACTCTGCAGAGCGAGTCTGGTCCGAAGAATCTCCGAGTCAGGAAAGTGCGTTGATGCCATAAGCTCCAACGTCTGCTTTCCGTTCTCAGTCATGGAGCCATCAGGACGTTCCATTAGGCATACTTTTTGGAAAGCACCCTGTGAAGACGCGCACTGCTGAAGAGTTCATCAATGCCCCTGCAGAACGCCTTCCACGAGATTCTCTTCGCTTTCCTAATTTTTTTATTGTATTTTGTGAGTGAGTCCTTATACTCTTCCCACGAACCCGACGCCTTGGCATTATTGAATAGCTTTCTGGTCTTTAGTCTAAGCTTTGAAAGCTCTTCATTCCACCACGGGCACCTCCTATTGCTCCGCCTCGGCTTAGCGCGAAAGCTCCCGTGATAGGCATTATTAATAGCCACCGTCAGGGCCTCGCTGGCCAGTTCGATATCCATCACCGTTCTGACAGAAGCAGGAACGGATCCAATCCCATCCATGAGGAGCGTTTCGAATTGACTCCAATCTGTATTGCGGCACCCGATAAATTTCTTCTGTCAGGCCCCCGGAGACCATGATATCAAACCTAATCTGCCTATGATCGGACATGGATGTCTCATTTGAGACATACCATCCACCAACCCTACTGCCAATAAATTCAGTGCAAAGGCTGATATCAAGGACCTCTTCCCTAATTGTATTTATGAATGTCGGTCTATTGCCCTCATTCATAATCATTAATTTATTGCTATATATAAATTCAAGTAGGCACTCACCTCTTTTGTTTATATTGCTGCTTCCCCAGACGGTGTGGTGGGCATTGGCGTCACTTCCTATTATAAGTTGGAAGTTCCTCCTTCCACAAAAGTCCACTAGATCCCTCAGTTGCTCGTCCGGGTGGGCACAGTCCCCCGGGAGGTAGGATGAGCACACAATGAACTCTGTCCAGCCCCCGCAGGACTTCACCTTCACCAACGCAGCTACTTAATCCTTAGAACAGTAATTTGGAATGGGAAAATACGTTAGCCTTTTACTAAACAAAATGCAAGCCCTAGGCCTGCCCCAAATCGTATTATCATACAATAGCTCACCTGTTAGGCCCTTAACCTGATCCTTCACTATGTAAGTCTCTTGGATAAGGGCGATATCGAGGTGATCCTTCATAAATCTATGAGCTAGAACACCAGTACATGCCCTAGCATGCTGTAGATTTATTTGGATGCACCTCACAGCCATATCATTTCCTTCGGCTCTTGTCTATGGGCTTTGGCCCTTTAGACAAAGGCTTTACATGAGCCTTACCTCCCATTGCCGCCTTTTTATACATCTTGGTGGACGTCTGCCCTGCCACAGCCTCTTTTGCCGTCCCAGGTGCCACGCTAGCCCCTCCAACAGCAAATACCGAAGCAGTTCCGGGCTTCCCAATGGGCTTGAGCCCTTTTGGTTCCCCCGGGACGCTTGTATTTGGCGTGCTGGTTGATGGTCCTTCCGTTTCCCTTGCCGCCATTTTCGGAGCGACTTCAGACTTTCCAATGAGTTTTGGCTCTTTTGGTTGGCCTGAAGTGCTCGTCGTTGTCGCGGTGGGCACTGGTTTTTTATTTTGTCCTGCCCTGCCGCCAGCACCTTGAGAGGATTTTCTTCCTTTAACCCGAACGGTAACACGGAAGAAATTCAGGAAAAGTCGGAACTCCGCTTTCCGTAGATCTTCCAATCCGGAATCATCCACGGAAAAGGTGATGGAGCAGCCCCCGCCCTTCCACAGCACCCTCCAGGAACTTATCTTGAGGCTGGGATTTTGCTTCCCTATCCCACTTAGAAATTTGTCCCTGGAGAGACTGACGGTTGTCTCGTCCTTTGGTACGTAGGTGACGCAGACATGCTGTTTGGGCATGTCGTCGTCATCCAGTACCACGCCGTCTCAACCGTCCCAAGGCTTTATCTTCCTGCAGACACTGGTTATCCACTCCCTGGTGTTTTGATTGTTGCATGTTACGGATATCCATCCGTCCCTTTGCAACGCTGCAGTGAATTGTGGATGAGAGTCCACAACTTTATCCATTTCATCCATGATGGCTACTTTGATTTTCCCCATCTGAACTTCGGATAGCTTTTCCTCTGGATGCAGTCTATGACTGATGGCCACCTTGACCTGTGCTACTGCATCCCGATAAGAAGTCATTTTCAGGTTTTGTTGAGGAATGTTCCCAGGGATCTTTTCCTCAACATTGCCCTTCATCGACCTCTTCTTTGAGGGACCTGCATCAGGGGTGTTGCTTTCCGACCTTTCCTTCTTTTGGGGATCCCTGATATAAGCCGCGATACGCCGCTTGGATGCACCAGAGAAATGTTGTTTCTTTCCCCTGATGTCCAACCTTTTCAGGTCCTCCTCAGTTTGTTGGATAATAGGTCCAAGAGGATCCTGATTACCCGTCTCCATCGGAGGCGCCGCCTTTTCTTCTACTGGCGTGAGAAGGAGTTCCTCCTCTGCGTCAGCCAAGAGAAGCTCTGATTCCGAAGACCCTTGAGCACTAACTGGGTTTATGTTGTCCTTAGTATTGTTGTTGTTGTTGTAATTGTCACTGTTGTTATTGTTGTTGTTGCAGTTGTCGTGTTTGTCACAGTTGTCACAGTTGTTCTTGTTGTTGTTGTTTTTGCTGTTATTGTTGTTTATATTGTTCTCCATTTTTGGTCCCACGAATAGCGCGGGAAAGTAAAGTCACCCATGGCAGAGCCCGGCATACCATGGGAAGGCTCGTTTAAACTGGAGGGCGCCTGGTATCCAGAGTCCGCATACTAATGACTAAGCTTCCCCTTAGCCACGCAGTCATCGGCATATGCTGTTCCACCTTGACTTGGAACGCCTGTCGTCAGCTGACGTATAGATATAGGGCTGAAACTCACAAAGCAAGAGGCTCGCCGCGAAACATGACCACGACACGAACGTAACTTTGATCGTTTCAATCACCCCTTTATCCTCCGCCATTACGGGGGCCCACCACTAGGAGGTGACAGTGCGGTTTTGGGCCCCAGCTTATTTGATTAGTTCACTTCAAAAATTAATCGTTCATCGTTCACTAAGAATTCCAATTTTCTTTTTTAGTTATTAAAAAGAAATACTTATATTTTTCTTTTTTTCTTTCTGTATAATTATTATACAATACAAATAAAATTGAACGATATACTAAATCCAATACAAATAAAAGAGAAAGATATACTCCTATATGGAATATTGATAAAAGCTAATGAGAACTGAAGTAAATGAAATTCTATACCTACAAAAGTGACTGAATCAGTTGCTAATATAAATATAATGCAAGTAAATTGAACGATATACTACATCCAATACAAATAAAAACGAAAGAAAACTGATCAAATATCAATAAAATGCAACACAAATAAGAATTAAATTGACCGATTCACGCCACACGTACCTATTGACTAATATAAATGTGATACAAATAAAAGTGACCAAAATAATTGAAAGAATCGACAAGATGATTGAAATTGAAAGCTGAACTGGGGTACCAAATGTCTTATATGTATATTTATGCATAAACTATTTAAAAAAGAGTAATAATTATGATGGCTTTTAAATAAAAAAAACTATTAAATATTTTAAATAAAAAAAACTACTAATTATAAGTTAGCATTTTAACCCGTTAAGGTTAAATGGTTACAGTGAATTAAACAAAAGTTTAAAAAAATTAGGATAGGACTTCAATTTTTGTCGAGGATTAAAAATAAAAATAATTACAATTATTTTTATTCTATAAATTTCTTATAAGAAATAATAAATTTAAACTCAAATTTAAGAAATTATTTATAATTTAACTGTTTTATAATTTTTTAACAGTTTTTTAAGTAAAAGTTTTAAATTTTTCTCTACGTTTTAAACTTCTTGGTTTATATAAGTAGAAACATTTTGTGGTTCAAAACTTATTACTAATTCACAAACTCCTTCCATATTCTTCTCTTTAAAATTAACAGAATAATACGAAAAGTCATATACTTATGTATTTATAACCAAAAAACATCCAATTATATTTACAGAAGAGAAGTAAACGAAATGAACAATTGAATTTGAGTGAAAAAAAGTAGTTTGTTCAGAACGAATCACTGAAATGAACGATATTGCCCATGACTAGATCAGATGTTTTTTTACTTTTGTCATATTAAAACATGACATTGGTATTTGAGTAACATTGTAGTTTTACAGGTATAGAATGTTTACTAATGTGGTTGTTAATACTCTAAACAAAAAATTCCATTGTTTCTATATTAAATTTCCTGATTCCCACACTTTTGAAAATTTTACTTTTCGGAAAGTACATAAAAAAGTACGTAGTGATAACAACCCTTTAATCAAGTAGATAATCTAGCAATATACATATTATGTTATTATTTGCATAAGTATGTTCATAATATTATATAGGTTTTTTTTTATGTACTACAAAAATAATTATTCAGAAAATATATTTTTATGAGAATAAAAACACAATTGTTTATTGAACTTTTTAATTTATTCCAATTTTAAATTGACTGTTTTATTTTAGGGTTTTAAATTGATTGACATTTATTTCAGGTTTATTTATTAATTTTATTTTCAGATATTTAAATTTTTATACCTGTACGAACGTATGTTCGAAGGGTGTACTAAATTTGCCTTATCCTTTGTAACGCTAAGAAATAATGCTCTTAGACATAGACTGAAATGTATGTTTTTGATCAGCGCCGAATTCTGAGTTGATTTAGTTTCTTTGTCTGTCCGCCCGTTCGTCCGTCCCAGCGATAACTCAAAAACTAATTGATCTAAGTTCACTAAATTTTCACAAATGATTCATTGTATATTCACAAATTGACATGATCGGGGTACCGGTTCGGGTAGCTGCCATAAAACGTCGAAATTTATTTAGCTATATCTTAGAAACTATAAAAGCTGTGGTGTTGAAATTTCACACAAATATATTAGTAGGGCCAGTGTGTTTCATAAAAGTCGTTGAAATTACTTGGCTCCTTCTGGTAGCTGCCATACCATTTCAAAAGTTATTTGGCTATATCCCAGAAACTACAAAAGCTATGGTATTGAAATTTCACAAAAGGCTAAGGTTTCTCAGGACTAATGTGTTTCATAAAAGCCGTTGAAATTACTTTCCTCCTTCTGGTATCTGCCATACAATTTCAAAAGTTATTTGGCTATATCTCAGAAACTATAAAAGCTATGGCATTGAAATTTCACACAAGCGAATGTGATTGATGAAAGTCGTTGAAATTGCTTGGCTCCTGCTCGTAGCAGTCATCAAATCAGCTGTAATATTGATATTTCACACAAACGAATATATTAGCAGGGCCGATGTGCTTGATAAAATTCGTTAAAATTTCTTGGCTCTTTCTGGTAACAGCCATACAACATCAATAGTAGTTTGGCACACACAGTATTTTGAAAAAATAGTGCGGAAATTTCACATAAATTAATATGGTAATACGGCAACTTAAAGTCATAGTCAGTTATGGCATATTTATTCGCACATAGGATAACAAATTCGTACAGGTATCACAGAAATGACAAGGTCAACTCTATTTTTTCTCGTTTAATATAACATCAGGTTTTACTTTTTGTACTTATTTAGATATATATTCTTTAGTATGCATATTTATTTAAAACATTCTTATATTCTTATTTATTATTTAGATATAAAATTCCTTTTCCACGTTTAAATAAAAATTCAAACTTTAGTATG
>NW_026578230.1:0-12500 GCF_029603195.1 Condylostylus longicornis | reverse complement strand
TCATCATCATCATCATCATCATCATCATCATCATCATCATCATCATCATCATCATCATCATCATCATCATCATCATCATCATCATCATCATCATCATCATCATCATCATCATCATCATCATCATCATCATCATCATCATCATCATCATCATCATCATCATCATCATCATCATCATCATCATCATCATCATCATCATCATCATCATCATCATCATCATCATCATCATCATCATCATCATCATCATCATCATCATCATCATCATCATCATCATCATCATCATCATCATCATCATCATCATCATCATCATCATCATCATCATCATCATCATCATCATCATCATCATCATCATCATCATCATCATCATCATCATCATCATCATCATCATCATCATCATCATCATCATCATCATCATCATCATCATCATCATCATCATCATCATCATCATCATCATCATCATCATCATCATCATCATCATCATCATCATCATCATCATCATCATCATCATCATCATCATCATCATCATCATCATCATCATCATCATCATCATCATCATCATCATCATCATCATCATCATCATCATCATCATCATCATCATCATCATCATCATCATCATCATCATCATCATCATCATCATCATCATCATCATCATCATCATCATCATCATCATCATCATCATCATCATCATCATCATCATCATCATCATCATCATCATCATCATCATCATCATCATCATCATCATCATCATCATCATCATCATCATCATCATCATCATCATCATCATCATCATCATCATCATCATCATCATCATCATCATCATCATCATCATCATCATCATCATCATCATCATCATCATCATCATCATCATCATCATCATCATCATCATCATCATCATCATCATCATCATCATCATCATCATCATCATCATCATCATCATCATCATCATCATCATCATCATCATCATCATCATCATCATCATCATCATCATCATCATCATCATCATCATATCATCATCATCATCATCATCATCATCATCATCATCATCATCATCATCATCATCATCATCATCATCATCATCATCATCATCATCATCATCATCATCATCATCATCATCATCATCATCATCATCATCATCATCATCATCATCATCATCATCATCATCATCATCATCATCATCATCATCATCATCATCATCATCATCATCATCATCATCATCATCATCATCATCATCATCATCATCATCATCATCATCATCATCATCATCATCATCATCATCATCATCATCATCATCATCATCATCATCATCATCATCATCATCATCATCATCATCATCATCATCATCATCATCATCATCATCATCATCATCATCATCATCATCATCATCATCATCATCATCATCATCATCATCATCATCATCATCATCATCATCATCATCATCATCATCATCATCATCATCATCATCATCATCATCATCATCATCATCATCATCATCATCATCATCATCATCATCATCATCATCATCATCATCATCATCATCATCATCATCATCATCATCATCATCATCATCATCATCATCATCATCATCATCATCATCATCATCATCATCATCATCATCATCATCATCATCATCATCATCATCATCATCATCATCATCATCATCATCATCATCATCATCATCATCATCATCATCATCATCATCATCATCATCATCATCATCATCATCATCATCATCATCATCATCATCATCATCATCATCATCATCATCATCATCATCATCATCATCATCATCATCATCATCATCATCATCATCATCATCATCATCATCATCATCATCATCATCATCATCATCATCATCATCATCATCATCATCATCATCATCATCATCATCATCATCATCATCATCATCATCATCATCATCATCATCATCATCATCATCATCATCATCATCATCATCATCATCATCATCATCATCATCATCATCATCATCATCATCATCATCATCATCATCATCATCATCATCATCATCATCATCATCATCATCATCATCATCATCATCATCATCATCATCATCATCATCATCATCATCATCATCATCATCATCATCATCATCATCATCATCATCATCATCATCATCATCATCATCATCATCATCATCATCATCATCATCATCATCATCATCATCATCATCATCATCATCATCATCATCATCATCATCATCATCATCATCATCATCATCATCATCATCATCATCATCATCATCATCATCATCATCATCATCATCATCATCATCATCATCATCATCATCATCATCATCATCATCATCATCATCATCATCATCATCATCATCATCATCATCATCATCATCATCATCATCATCATCATCATCATCATCATCATCATCATCATCATCATCATCATCATCATCATCATCATCATCATCATCATCATCATCATCATCATCATCATCATCATCATCATCATCATCATCATCATCATCATCATCATCATCATCATCATCATCATCATCATCATCATCATCATCATCATCATCATCATCATCATCATCATCATCATCATCATCATCATCATCATCATCATCATCATCATCATCATCATCATCATCATCATCATCATCATCATCATCATCATCATCATCATCATCATCATCATCATCATCATCATCATCATCATCATCATCATCATCATCATCATCATCATCATCATCATCATCATCATCATCATCATCATCATCATCATCATCATCATCATCATCATCATCATCATCATCATCATCATCATCATCATCATCATCATCATCATCATCATCATCATCATCATCATCATCATCATCATCATCATCATCATCATCATCATCATCATCATCTCATCATCATCATCATCATCATCATCATCATCATCATCATCATCATCATCATCATCATCATCATCATCATCATCATCATCATCATCATCATCATCATCATCATCATCATCATCATCATCATCATCATCATCATCATCATCATCATCATCATCATCATCATCATCATCATCATCATCATCATCATCATCATCATCATCATCATCATCATCATCATCATCATCATCATCATCATCATCATCATCATCATCATCATCATCATCATCATCATCATCATCATCATCATCATCATCATCATCATCATCATCATCATCATCATCATCATCATCATCATCATCATCATCATCATCATCATCATCATCATCATCATCATCATCATCATCATCATCATCATCATCATCATCATCATCATCATCATCATCATCATCATCATCATCATCATCATCATCATCATCATCATCATCATCATCATCATCATCATCATCATCATCATCATCATCATCATCATCATCATCATCATCATCATCATCATCATCATCATCATCATCATCATCATCATCATCATCATCATCATCATCATCATCATCATCATCATCATCATCATCATCATCATCATCATCATCATCATCATCATCATCATCATCATCATCATCATCATCATCATCATCATCATCATCATCATCATCATCATCATCATCATCATCATCATCATCATCATCATCATCATCATCATCATCATCATCATCATCATCATCATCATCATCATCATCATCATCATCATCATCATCATCATCATCATCATCATCATCATCATCATCATCATCATCATCATCATCATCATCATCATCATCATCATCATCATCATCATCATCATCATCATCATCATCATCATCATCATCATCATCATCATCATCATCATCATCATCATCATCATCATCATCATCATCATCATCATCATCATCATCATCATCATCATCATCATCATCATCATCATCATCATCATCATCATCATCATCATCATCATCATCATCATCATCATCATCATCATCATCATCATCATCATCATCATCATCATCATCATCATCATCATCATCATCATCATCATCATCATCATCATCATCATCATCATCATCATCATCATCATCATCATCATCATCATCATCATCATCATCATCATCATCATCATCATCATCATCATCATCATCATCATCATCATCATCATCATCATCATCATCATCATCATCATCATCATCATCATCATCATCATCATCATCATCATCATCATCATCATCATCATCATCATCATCATCATCATCATCATCATCATCATCATCATCATCATCATCATCATCATCATCATCATCATCATCATCATCATCATCATCATCATCATCATCATCATCATCATCATCATCATCATCATCATCATCATCTCATCATCATCATCATCATCATCATCATCATCATCATCATCATCATCATCATCATCATCATCATCATCATCATCATCATCATCATCATCATCATCATCATCATCATCATCATCATCATCATCATCATCATCATCATCATCATCATCATCATCATCATCATCATCATCATCATCATCATCATCATCATCATCATCATCATCATCATCATCATCATCATCATCATCATCATCATCATCATCATCATCATCATCATCATCATCATCATCATCATCATCATCATCATCATCATCATCATCATCATCATCATCATCATCATCATCATCATCATCATCATCATCATCATCATCATCATCATCATCATCATCATCATCATCATCATCATCATCATCATCATCATCATCATCATCATCATCATCATCATCATCATCATCATCATCATCATCATCATCATCATCATCATCATCATCATCATCATCATCATCATCATCATCATCATCATCATCATCATCATCATCATCATCATCATCATCATCATCATCATCATCATCATCATCATCATCATCATCATCATCATCATCATCATCATCATCATCATCATCATCATCATCATCATCATCATCATCATCATCATCATCATCATCATCATCATCATCATCATCATCATCATCATCATCATCATCATCATCATCATCATCATCATCATCATCATCATCATCATCATCATCATCATCATCATCATCATCATCATCATCATCATCATCATCATCATCATCATCATCATCATCATCATCATCATCATCATCATCATCATCATCATCATCATCATCATCATCATCATCATCATCATCATCATCATCATCATCATCATCATCATCATCATCATCATCATCATCATCATCATCATCATCATCATCATCATCATCATCATCATCATCATCATCATCATCATCATCATCATCATCATCATCATCATCATCATCATCATCATCATCATCATCATCATCATCATCATCATCATCATCATCATCATCATCATCATCATCATCATCATCATCATCATCATCATCATCATCATCATCATCATCATCATCATCATCATCATCATCATCATCATCATCATCATCATCATCATCATCATCATCATCATCATCATCATCATCATCATCATCATCATCATCATCATCATCATCATCATCATCATCATCATCATCATCATCATCATCATCATCATCATCATCATCATCATCATCATCATCATCATCATCATCATCATCATCATCATCATCATCATCATCATCATCATCATCATCATCATCATCATCATCATCATCATCATCATCATCATCATCATCATCATCATCATCATCATCATCATCATCATCATCATCATCATCATCATCATCATCATCATCATCATCATCATCATCATCATCATCATCATCATCATCATCATCATCATCATCATCATCATCATCATCATCATCATCATCATCATCATCATCATCATCATCATCATCATCATCATCATCATCATCATCATCATCATCATCATCATCATCATCATCATCATCATCATCATCATCATCATCATCATCATCATCATCATCATCATCATCATCATCATCATCATCATCATCATCATCATCATCATCATCATCATCATCATCATCATCATCATCATCATCATCATCATCATCATCATCATCATCATCATCATCATCATCATCATCATCATCATCATCATCATCATCATCATCATCATCATCATCATCATCATCATCATCATCATCATCATCATCATCATCATCATCATCATCATCATCATCATCATCATCATCATCATCATCATCATCATCATCATCATCATCATCATCATCATCATCATCATCATCATCATCATCATCATCATCATCATCATCATCATCATCATCATCATCATCATCATCATCATCATCATCATCATCATCATCATCATCATCATCATCATCATCATCATCATCATCATCATCATCATCATCATCATCATCATCATCATCATCATCATCATCATCATCATCATCATCATCATCATCATCATCATCATCATCATCATCATCATCATCATCATCATCATCATCATCATCATCATCATCATCATCATCATCATCATCATCATCATCATCATCATCATCATCATCATCATCATCATCATCATCATCATCATCATCATCATCATCATCATCATCATCATCATCATCATCATCATCATCATCATCATCATCATCATCATCATCATCATCATCATCATCATCATCATCATCATCATCATCATCATCATCATCATCATCATCATCATCATCATCATCATCATCATCATCATCATCATCATCATCATCATCATCATCATCATCATCATCATCATCATCATCATCATCATCATCATCATCATCATCATCATCATCATCATCATCATCATCATCATCATCATCATCATCATCATCATCATCATCATCATCATCATCATCATCATCATCATCATCATCATCATCATCATCATCATCATCATCATCATCATCATCATCATCATCATCATCATCATCATCATCATCATCATCATCATCATCATCATCATCATCATCATCATCATCATCATCATCATCATCATCATCATCATCATCATCATCATCATCATCATCATCATCATCATCATCATCATCATCATCATCATCATCATCATCATCATCATCATCATCATCATCATCATCATCATCATCATCATCATCATCATCATCATCATCATCATCATCATCATCATCATCATCATCATCATCATCATCATCATCATCATCATCATCATCATCATCATCATCATCATCATCATCATCATCATCATCATCATCATCATCATCATCATCATCATCATCATCATCATCATCATCATCATCATCATCATCATCATCATCATCATCATCATCATCATCATCATCATCATCATCATCATCATCATCATCATCATCATCATCATCATCATCATCATCATCATCATCATCATCATCATCATCATCATCATCATCATCATCATCATCATCATCATCATCATCATCATCATCATCATCATCATCATCATCATCATCATCATCATCATCATCATCATCATCATCATCATCATCATCATCATCATCATCATCATCATCATCATCATCATCATCATCATCATCATCATCATCATCATCATCATCATCATCATCATCATCATCATCATCATCATCATCATCATCATCATCATCATCATCATCATCATCATCATCATCATCATCATCATCATCATCATCATCATCATCATCATCATCATCATCATCATCATCATCATCATCATCATCATCATCATCATCATCATCATCATCATCATCATCATCATCATCATCATCATCATCATCATCATCATCATCATCATCATCATCATCATCATCATCATCATCATCATCATCATCATCATCATCATCATCATCATCATCATCATCATCATCATCATCATCATCATCATCATCATCATCATCATCATCATCATCATCATCATCATCATCATCATCATCATCATCATCATCATCATCATCATCATCATCATCATCATCATCATCATCATCATCATCATCATCATCATCATCATCATCATCATCATCATCATCATCATCATCATCATCATCATCATCATCATCATCATCATCATCATCATCATCATCATCATCATCATCATCATCATCATCATCATCATCATCATCATCATCATCATCATCATCATCATCATCATCATCATCATCATCATCATCATCATCATCATCATCATCATCATCATCATCATCATCATCATCATCATCATCATCATCATCATCATCATCATCATCATCATCATCATCATCATCATCATCATCATCATCATCATCATCATCATCATCATCATCATCATCATCATCATCATCATCATCATCATCATCATCATCATCATCATCATCATCATCATCATCATCATCATCATCATCATCATCATCATCATCATCATCATCATCATCATCATCATCATCATCATCATCATCATCATCATCATCATCATCATCATCATCATCATCATCATCATCATCATCATCATCATCATCATCATCATCATCATCATCATCATCATCATCATCATCATCATCATCATCATCATCATCATCATCATCATCATCATCATCATCATCATCATCATCATCATCATCATCATCATCATCATCATCATCATCATCATCATCATCATCATCATCATCATCATCATCATCATCATCATCATCATCATCATCATCATCATCATCATCATCATCATCATCATCATCATCATCATCATCATCATCATCATCATCATCATCATCATCATCATCATCATCATCATCATCATCATCATCATCATCATCATCATCATCATCATCATCATCATCATCATCATCATCATCATCATCATCATCATCATCATCATCATCATCATCATCATCATCATCATCATCATCATCATCATCATCATCATCATCATCATCATCATCATCATCATCATCATCATCATCATCATCATCATCATCATCATCATCATCATCATCATCATCATCATCATCATCATCATCATCATCATCATCATCATCATCATCATCATCATCATCATCATCATCATCATCATCATCATCATCATCATCATCATCATCATCATCATCATCATCATCATCATCATCATCATCATCATCATCATCATCATCATCATCATCATCATCATCATCATCATCATCATCATCATCATCATCATCATCATCATCATCATCATCATCATCATCATCATCATCATCATCATCATCATCATCATCATCATCATCATCATCATCATCATCATCATCATCATCATCATCATCATCATCATCATCATCATCATCATCATCATCATCATCATCATCATCATCATCATCATCATCATCATCATCATCATCATCATCATCATCATCATCATCATCATCATCATCATCATCATCATCATCATCATCATCATCATCATCATCATCATCATCATCATCATCATCATCATCATCATCATCATCATCATCATCATCATCATCATCATCATCATCATCATCATCATCATCATCATCATCATCATCATCATCATCATCATCATCATCATCATCATCATCATCATCATCATCATCATCATCATCATCATCATCATCATCATCATCATCATCATCATCATCATCATCATCATCATCATCATCATCATCATCATCATCATCATCATCATCATCATCATCATCATCATCATCATCATCATCATCATCATCATCATCATCATCATCATCATCATCATCATCATCATCATCATCATCATCATCATCATCATCATCATCATCATCATCATCATCATCATCATCATCATCATCATCATCATCATCATCATCATCATCATCATCATCATCATCATCATCATCATCATCATCATCATCATCATCATCATCATCATCATCATCATCATCATCATCATCATCATCATCATCATCATCATCATCATCATCATCATCATCATCATCATCATCATCTCATCATCATCATCATCATCATCATCATCATCATCATCATCATCATCATCATCATCATCATCATCATCATCATCATCATCATCATCATCATCATCATCATCATCATCATCATCATCATCATCATCATCATCATCATCATCATCATCATCATCATCATCATCATCATCATCATCATCATCATCATCATCATCATCATCATCATCATCATCATCATCATCATCATCATCATCATCATCATCATCATCATCATCATCATCATCATCATCATCATCATCATCATCATCATCATCATCATCATCATCATCATCATCATCATCATCATCATCATCATCATCATCATCATCATCATCATCATCATCATCATCATCATCATCATCATCATCATCATCATCATCATCATCATCATCATCATCATCATCATCATCATCATCATCATCATCATCATCATCATCATCATCATCATCATCATCATCATCATCATCATCATCATCATCATCATCATCATCATCATCATCATCATCATCATCATCATCATCATCATCATCATCATCATCATCATCATCATCATCATCATCATCATCATCATCATCATCATCATCATCATCATCATCATCATCATCATCATCATCATCATCATCATCATCATCATCATCATCATCATCATCATCATCATCATCATCATCATCATCATCATCATCATCATCATCATCATCATCATCATCATCATCATCATCATCATCATCATCATCATCATCATCATCATCATCATCATCATCATCATCATCATCATCATCATCATCATCATCATCATCATCATCATCATCATCATCATCATCATCATCATCATCATCATCATCATCATCATCATCATCATCATCATCATCATCATCATCATCATCATCATCATCATCATCATCATCATCATCATCATCATCATCATCATCATCATCATCATCATCATCATCATCATCATCATCATCATCATCATCATCATCATCATCATCATCATCATCATCATCATCATCATCATCATCATCATCATCATCATCATCATCATCATCATCATCATCATCATCATCATCATCATCATCATCATCATCATCATCATCATCATCATCATCATCATCATCATCATCATCATCATCATCATCATCATCATCATCATCATCATCATCATCATCATCATCATCATCATCATCATCATCATCATCATCATCATCATCATCATCATCATCATCATCATCATCATCATCATCATCATCATCATCATCATCATCATCATCATCATCATCATCATCATCATCATCATCATCATCATCATCATCATCATCATCATCATCATCATCATCATCATCATCATCATCATCATCATCATCATCATCATCATCATCATCATCATCATCATCATCATCATCATCATCATCATCATCATCATCATCATCATCATCATCATCATCATCATCATCATCATCATCATCATCATCATCATCATCATCATCATCATCATCATCATCATCATCATCATCATCATCATCATCATCATCATCATCATCATCATCATCATCATCATCATCATCATCATCATCATCATCATCATCATCATCATCATCATCATCATCATCATCATCATCATCATCATCATCATCATCATCATCATCATCATCATCATCATCATCATCATCATCATCATCATCATCATCATCATCATCATCATCATCATCATCATCATCATCATCATCATCATCATCATCATCATCATCATCATCATCATCATCATCATCATCATCATCATCATCATCATCATCATCATCATCATCATCATCATCATCATCATCATCATCATCATCATCATCATCATCATCATCATCATCATCATCATCATCATCATCATCATCATCATCATCATCATCATCATCATCATCATCATCATCATCATCATCATCATCATCATCATCATCATCATCATCATCATCATCATCATCATCATCATCATCATCATCATCATCATCATCATCATCATCATCATCATCATCATCATCATCATCATCATCATCATCATCATCATCATCATCATCATCATCATCATCATCATCATCATCATCATCATCATCATCATCATCATCATCATCATCATCATCATCATCATCATCATCATCATCATCATCATCATCATCATCATCATCATCATCATCATCATCATCATCATCATCATCATCATCATCATCATCATCATCATCATCATCATCATCATCATCATCATCATCATCATCATCATCATCATCATCATCATCATCATCATCATCATCATCATCATCATCATCATCATCATCATCATCATCATCATCATCATCATCATCATCATCATCATCATCATCATCATCATCATCATCATCATCATCATCATCATCATCATCATCATCATCATCATCATCATCATCATCATCATCATCATCATCATCATCATCATCATCATCATCATCATCATCATCATCATCATCATCATCATCATCATCATCATCATCATCATCATCATCATCATCATCATCATCATCATCATCATCATCATCATCATCATCATCATCATCATCATCATCATCATCATCA